>NW_027315051.1:0-89943 GCF_023375885.2 Dermacentor andersoni | reverse complement strand
TACCAAACGACGTGCTAAGCATGCCGATGCTGCTCTTTTTAGCACCCGCGCACGGATTTGTGCGAAAACGCGTTTTAAGCATGCACATGCATCTTTAGGTAGACGCGGATGAAGTTTTCTGCAAAACCACAAGATGTGCATGCAAATGGTGCTTTTGGCAGAACGCGCACGTGGATTTCTACCAAACGACGTGCTAAGCATGCCGATGCTGCACTTTTTAGCACCCGCGCACGCATTTGTGCGAAAACGCGTTTTAAGCATGCACATGCATCTTTTGGTAGACGCGGATGAAGTTTTCTGCAAAACCACAAGATGTGCATGCAACTGGTGCTTTTTGCAGAACGCGCACGTGGATTTCTACCAAACGACGTGCTAAGCTTGCCGATGCTGCTCTTTTTAGCACCCGCGCACGGATTTGTGCGAAAACGCGTTTTAAGCATGCACATGCATCTTTTGGTAGACGCGGATGAAGTTTTCTGCAAAACCACAAGATGTGCATGCAAATGGTGCTTTTGGCAGAACGCGCACGTGGATTTCTACCAAACGACGTGCTAAGCATGCCGATGCTGCTCTTTTTAGCACCCGCGCACGCATTTGTGCGAAAACGCGTTTTAAGCATGCACATGCATCTTTTGGTAGACGCGGATGAAGTTTTCTGCAAAACCACAAGATGTGCATGCAAATGGTGCTTTTTGCAGAACGCGCACGTGGATTTCTACCAAACAACGTGCTAAGCATGCCGATGCTGCTCTTTTTAGCACCCGCGCACGGATTTGTGCGAAAACGCGTTTTAAGCATGCACATGCATCTTTTGGTAGACGCGGATGAAGTTTTCTGCAAAACCACAAGATGTGCATGCAAATGGTGCTTTTGGCAGAACGCGCACGTGGATTTCTACCAAACGACGTGCTAAGCATGCCGATGCTGCTCTTTTTAGCACCCGCGCACGCATTTGTGCGAAAACGCGTTTTAAGCATGCACATGCATCTTTTGGTAGACGCGGATGAAGTTTTCTGCAAAACCACAAGATGTGCATGCAAATGGTGCTTTTGGCAGAACGCGCACGTAGATTTCTACCAAACGACGTGCTAAGCATGCCGATGCTGCTCTTTTTAGCACCCGCGCACGCATTTGTGCGAAAACGCGTTTTAAGCATGCACATGCATCTTTTGGTAGACGCGGATGAAGTTTTCTGCAAAACCACAAGATGTGCATGCAAATGGTGCTTTTTGCAGAACGCGCACGTGGATTTCTACCAAACGACGTGCTAAGCATGCCGATGCTGCTCTTTTTAGCACCCGCGCACGCATTTGTGCGAAAACGCGTTTTAAGCATGCACATGCATCTTTTGGTAGACGCGGATGAAGTTTTCTGCAAAACCACAAGATGTGCATGCAAATGGTGCTTTTTTGCAGAACGCGCACGTGGATTTCTACCAAACGACGTGCTAAGCATGCCGATGCTGCTCTTTTTAGCACCCGCGCACGCATTTGTGCGAAAACGCGTTTTAAGCATGCACATGCATCTTTTGGTAGACGCGGATGAAGTTTTCTGCAAAACCACAAGATGTGCATGCAAATGGTGCTTTTTGCAGAACGCGCACGTGGATTTCTACCAAACGACGTGCTAAGCTTGCCGATGCTGCTCTTTTTAGCACCCGCGCATGGATTTGTGCGAAAACGCCGTTTTAAGCATGCACATGCATCTTTTGGTAGACGCGGATGAAGTTTTCTGCAAAACCACAAGATGCGCATGCAAATGGTGCTTTTGGCAGAACGCGCACGTGGATTTCTACCAAACGACGTGCTAAGCATGCCGATGCTGCTCTTTTTAGCACCCGCGCACGCATTTGTGCGGAAAACGCGTTTTAAGCATGCACGTGCATCTTTTGGTAGACGCGGATGAAGTTTTCTGCAAAACCACAAGATGTGCATGCAAATGGTGCTTTTTGCAGAACGCGCACGTGGATTTCTACCAAACGACGTGCTAAGCATGCCGATGCTGCTCTTTTTAGCACCCGCGCACGGATTTGTGCGAAAACGCGTTTTAAGCATGCACATGCATCTTTTGGTAGACGCGGATGAAGTTTTCTGCAAAACCACAAGATGTGCATGCAAATGGTGCTTTTCGCAGAACGCGCACGTGGATTTCTACCAAACGACGTGCTAAGCATGCCGATGCTGCTCTTTTTAGCACCCGCGCACGCATTTGTCCGGAAACGCGTTTTAAGCATGCACAGGCATCTTTTGGTAGACGCGGATGAAGTTTTCTGCAAAACCACAAGATGTGCATGCAAATGGTGCTTTTTGCAGAACGCGCACGTGGATTTCTACCAAACGACGTGCTAAGCTTGCCGATGCTGCTCTTTTTAGCACCCGCGCACGGATTTGTGCGAAAACGCGTTTTAAGCATGCACATGCATCTTTTGGTAGACGCGGATGAAGTTTTCTGCAAAACCACAAGATGTGCATGCAAATGGTGCTTTTGGCAGAACGCGCACGTGGATTTCTACCAAACGACGTGCTAAGCATGCCGATGCTGCTCTTTTTAGCACCCGCGCACGCATTTGTCCGGAAACGCGTTTTAAGCATGCACATGCATCTTTTGGTAGACGCGGATGAAGTTTTCTGCAAAACCACAAGATGTGCATGCAAATGGTGCTTTTTGCAGAACGCGCACGTGGATTTCTACCAAACGACGTGCTAAGCTTGCGGATGCTGCTCTTTTTAGCACCCGCGCACGGATTTGTGCGAAAACGCGTTTTAAGCATGCACATGCATCTTTTGGTAGACGCGGATGAAGTTTTCTGCAAAACCCACAAGATGTGCATGCAAATGGTGCTTTTTGCAGAACGCGCACGTGGATTTCTACCAAACGACGTGCTAAGCTTGCCGATGCTGCTCTTTTTAGCACCCGCGCACGGATTTGTGCGAAAACGCGTTTTAAGCATGCACATGCATCTTTTGGTAGACGCGGATGAAGTTTTCTGCAAAACCACAAGATGTGCATGCAAATGGTGCTTTTTGCAGAACGCGCACGTGGATTTCTACCAAACGACGTGCTAAGCATGCCGATGCTGCTCTTTTTAGCACCCGCGCACGGATTTGTGCGAAAACGCGTTTTTAAGCATGCACATGCATCTTTTGGTAGACGCGGATGAAGTTTTCTGCAAAACCACAAGATGTGCATGCAAATGGTGCTTTTGGCAGAACGCGCACGTGGATTTCTACCAAACGACGTGCTAAGCATGCCGATGCTGCTCTTTTTAGCACCCGCGCACGCATTTGTCCCGAAACGCGTTTTTAAGCATGCACATGCATCTTTTGGTAGACGCGGATGAAGTTTTCTGCAAAACCGCAAGATTTGCATGCAAATGGTGCTTTTTGCAGAACGCGCACGTGGATTTCTACCAAACGACGTGCTAAGCATGCCGATGCTGCTCTTTTTAGCACCCGCGCACGCATTTGTGCGAAAACGCGTTTTAAGCATGCACATGCATCTTTTGGTAGACGCGGATGAAGTTTTCTGCAAAACCACAAGATGTGCATGCAAATGGTGCTTTTGGCAGAACGCGCACGTGGATTTCTACCAAACGACGTGCTAAGCATGCCGATGCTGCTCTTTTATCACCCGCGCACGCATTTGTGCGAAAACGCGTTTTAAGCATGCACATGCATCTTTTGGTAGACGCGGATGAAGTTTTCTGCAAAACCACAAGATGTGCATGCAAATGGTGCTTTTTGCAGAACGCGCACGTGGATTTCTACCAAACGACGTGCTAAGCTTGCCGATGCTGCTCTTTTTAGCACCCGCGCACGGATTTGTGCGAAAACGCGTTTTAAGCATGCACATGCATCTTTTGGTAGACGCGGATGAAGTTTTCTGCAAAACCACAAGATGTGCATGCAAATGGTGCTTTTTGCAGAACGCGCACGTGGATTTCTACCAAACGACGTGCTAAGCTTGCCGATGCTGCTCTTTTTAGCACCCGCGCACGGATTTGTGCGAAAACGCGTTTTAAGCATGCACATGCATCTTTTGGTAGACGCGGATGAAGTTTTCTGCAAAACCACAAGATGTGCATGCAAATGGTGCTTTTCGCAGAACGCGCACGTGGATTTCTACCAAACGACGTGCTAAGCATGCCGATGCTGCTCTTTTTAGCACCCGCGCACGCATTTGTCCGGAAACGCGTTTTAAGCATGCACAGGCATCTTTTGGTAGACGCGGATGAAGTTTTCTGCAAAACCACAAGATGTGCATGCAAATGGTGCTTTTTGCAGAACGCGCACGTGGATTTCTACCAAACGACGTGCTAAGCTTGCCGATGCTGCTCTTTTTAGCACCCGCGCACGGATTTGTGCGAAAACGCGTTTTAAGCATGCACATGCATCTTTTGGTAGACGCGGATGAAGTTTTCTGCAAAACCACAAGATGTGCATGCAAATGGTGCTTTTGGCAGAACGCGCACGTGGATTTCTACCAAACGACGTGCTAAGCATGCCGATGCTGCTCTTTTTAGCACCCGCGCACGCATTTGTCCGGAAACGCGTTTTAAGCATGCACATGCATCTTTTGGTAGACGCGGATGAAGTTTTTCTGCAAAACCACAAGATGTGCATGCAAATGGTGCTTTTTGCAGAACGCGCACGTGGATTTCTACCAAACGACGTGCTAAGCTTGCCGATGCTGCTCTTTTTAGCACCCGCGCACGGATTTGTGCGAAAACGCGTTTTAAGCATGCACATGCATCTTTTGGTAGACGCGGATGAAGTTTTCTGCAAAACCACAAGATGTGCATGCAAATGGTGCTTTTTGCAGAACGCGCACGTGGATTTCTACCAAACGACGTGCTAAGCTTGCCGATGCTGCTCTTTTTAGCACCCGCGCACGGATTTGTGCGAAAACGCGTTTTAAGCATGCACATGCATCTTTTGGTAGACGCGGATGAAGTTTTCTGCAAAACCACAAGATGTGCATGCAAATGGTGCTTTTTGCAGAACGCGCACGTGGATTTCTACCAAACGACGTGCTAAGCATGCCGATGCTGCTCTTTTTAGCACCCGCGCACGGATTTGTGCGAAAACGCGTTTTAAGCATGCACATGCATCTTTTGGTAGACGCGGATGAAGTTTTCTGCAAAACCACAAGATGTGCATGCAAATGGTGCTTTTGGCAGAACGCGCACGTGGATTTCTACCAAACGACGTGCTAAGCATGCCGATGCTGCTCTTTTTAGCACCCGCGCACGCATTTGTCCCCGAAACGCGTTTTAAGCATGCACATGCATCTTTTGGTAGACGCGGATGAAGTTTTCTGCAAAACCGCAAGATTTGCATGCAAATGGTGCTTTTGGCAGAACGCGCACGTGGATTTCTACCAAACGACGTGCTAAGCATGCCGATGCTGCTCTTTTTAGCACCCGCGCACGCATTTGTGCGAAAAACGCGTTTTAAGCATGCACATGCATCTTTTGGTAGACGCGGATGAAGTTTTCTGCAAAACCACAAGATGTGCATGCAAATGGTGCTTTTTGCAGAACGCGCACGTGGATTTCTACCAAACGACGTGCTAAGCATGCCGTTGCTGCTATTTTTAGCACCCGCGCACGCATTTGTGCGAAAACGCGTTTTAAGCATGCACATGCATCTTTTGGTAGACGCGGATGAAGTTTTCTGCAACACACAAGATGTGCATGGAAATGGTGCTTTTTGCAGAACGCGCACGTGGATTTCTACCAAACAACGTGCTAAGCATGCCGATGCTGCTCTTTTTAGCACCCGCGCACGCATTTGTGCGAAAACGCGTTTTAAGCATGCACATGCATCTTTTTGGTAGACGCGGATGATGTTTTCTGCAAAAACCACAAGATGTGCATGCAAATGGTGCTTTTTGCAGAACGCGCACGTGGATTTCTACCAAACGACGTGCTAAGCATGCCGATGCTGCTCTTTTTAGCACCCGCGCACGGATTTGTGCGGAAAACGCGTTTTAAGCATGCACATGCATCTTTTGGTAGACGCGGATGAAGTTTTCTGCAAAAGCACAAGATGTGCATGCAAATGGTGCTTTTGGCAGAACGCGCACGTGGATTTCTACCAAACGACGTGCTAAGCATGCCGATGCTGCTCTTTTTAGCACCCGCGCACGCATTTGTGCGAAAACGCGTTTTAAGCATGCACATGCATCTTTTGGTAGACGCGGATAAGTTTTCTGCAAAACCACAAGATGTGCATGCAAATGGTGCTTTTGGCAGAACGCGCACGTGGATTTCTACCAAACGACGTGCTAAGCATGCCGATGCTGCTCTTTTTAGCACCCGCGCACGCATTTGTGCGAAAACGCGTTTTAAGCATGCACATGCATCTTTTTGGTAGACGCGGATGAAGTTTTCTGCAAAACCACAAGATGTGCATGCAAATGGTGCTTTTTGCAGAACGCGCACGTAGATTTCTATCCAACGACGTGCTAAGCATGCCGATGCTGCTCTTTTTAGCACCCGCGCACGGATTTGTGCGAAAACGCGTTTTAAGCATGCACATGCATCTTTTGGTAGACGCGGATGAAGTTTTCTGCAAAACCACAAGATGTGCATGCAAATGGTGCTTTTTGCAGAACGCGCACGTGGATTTCTACCAAACGACGTGCTAAGCATGCCGATGCTGCTCTTTTTAGCTCCCGCGCACGGATTTGTGCGAAAACGCGTTTTAAGCATGCACATGCATCTTTTGGTAGACGCGGATGAAGTTTTCTGCAAAACCACAAGATGTGCATGCAAATGGTGCTTTTGGCAGAACGCGCACGTGGATTTCTACCAAACGACGTGCTAAGCATGCCGATGCTGCTCTTTTTAGCACCCGCGCACGCATTTGTGCGAAAACGCGTTTTAAGCATGCACATGCATCTTTTGGTAGACGCGGATGAAGTTTTCTGCAAAACCACAAGATGTGCATGCAAATGGTGCTTTTTGCAGAACGCGCTCGTGGATTTCTACCAAACGACGTGCTAAGCATGCCGATGCTGCTCTTTTTAGCACCCGCGCACGCATTTGTGCGAAAACGCGTTTTAAGCATGCACATGCATCTTTTGGTAGACGCGGATGAAGTTTTCTGCAAAACCACAAGATGTGCATGCAAATGGTGCTTTTTGCCGAACGCGCACGTGGATTTCTACCAAACGACGTGCTAAGCATGCCGATGCTGCTCTTTTTAGCACCCGCGAACGGATTTGTACGAAAACGCGTTTTAAGCATGCACATGCATCTTTTGGTAGACGCGGATGAAGTTTTCTGCAAAACCACAAGATGTGCATGCAAATGGTGCTTTTGGCAGAACGCGCACGTGGATTTCTACCAAACGACGTGCTAAGCATGCCGATGCTGCTCTTTTTAGCACCCGCGCACGCATTTGTGCGAAAACGCGTTTTAAGCATGCACATGCATCTTTTGGTAGACGCGGATGAAGTTTTCTGCAAAACCACAAGATGTGCATGCAAATGGTGCTTTTTGCAGAACGCGCACGTGGATTTCTACCAAACGACGTGCTAAGCATGCCGATGCTGCTCTTTTTAGCACCCGCGCACGCATTTGTGCGAAAACGCGTTTTAAGCATGCACATGCATCTTTTGGTAGACGCGGATGAAGTTTTCTGCAAAACCACAAGATGTGCATGCAAATGGTGCTTTTTGCAGAACGCGCTCGTGGATTTCTACCAAACGACGTGCTAAGCATGCCGATGCTGCTCTTTTTAGCACCCGCGCACGCATTTGTGCGAAAACGCGTTTTAAGCATGCACATGCATCTTTTGGTAGACGCGGATGAAGTTTTCTGCAAAACCACAAGATGTGCATGCAAATGGTGCTTTTTGCCGAACGCGCACGTGGATTTCTACCAAACGACGTGCTAAGCATGCCGATGCTGCTCTTTTTAGCACCCGCGCACGGATTTGTACGAAAACGCGTTTTAAGCATGCACATGCATCTTTTGGTAGACGCGGATGAAGTTTTCTGCAAAACCACAAGATGTGCATGCAAATGGTGCTTTTGGCAGAACGCGCACGTGGATTTCTACCAAACGACGTGCTAAGCATGCCGATGCTGCTCTTTTTAGCACCCGCGCACGCATTTGTGCGAAAACGCGTTTTAAGCATGCACATTGCATCTTTTGGTAGACGCGGATGAAGTTTTCTGCAAAACCACAAGATGTGCATGCAAATGGTGCTTTTTGCAGAACGCGCACGTGGATTTCTACCAAACGACGTGCTAAGCATGCCGATGCTGCTCTTTTTAGCACCCGCGCACGCATTTGTGCGAAAACGCGTTTTAAGCATGCACATGCATCTTTTGGTAGACGCGGATGAAGTTTTCTGCAAAACCACAAGATGTGCATGCAAATGGTGCTTTTTGCAGAACGCGCACGTGGATTTCTACCAAACGACGTGCTAAGCTTGCCGATGCTGCTCTTTTTAGCACCCGCGCACGGATTTGTGCGCAAACGCGTTTTAAGCATGCACATGCATCTTTTGGTAGACGCGGATGAAGTTTTCTGCAAAACCACAAGATGTGCATGCAAATGGTGCTTTTGGCAGAACGCGCACGTGGATTTCTACCAAACGACGTGCTAAGCATGCCGATGCTGCTCTTTTTAGCACCCGCGCACGCATTTGTGCGAAAACGCGTTTTAAGCATGCACATGCATCTTTTGGTAGACGCGGATGAAGTTTTCTGCAAAACCACAAGATGTGCATGCAAATGGTGCTTTTTGCAGAACGCGCACGTGGATTTCTACCAAACGACGTGCTAAGCATGCCGATGCTGCTCTTTTTAGCACCCGCGCACGGATTTGTGCGAAAACGCGTTTTAGCATGCACATGCATCTTTTGGTAGACGCGGATGAAGTTTTCTGCAAAAACCACAAGATGTGCATGCAAATGGTGCTTTTGGCAGAACGCGCACGTGGATTTCTTCCAAACGACGTGCTAAGCATGCCGATGCTGCTCTTTTTAGCCACCCGCGCACGGATTTGTGCGAAAACGCGTTTTAAGCATGCACATGCATCTTTTGGTTAGACGCGGATGAAGGTTTCTGCAAACCCACAAGATTTGCATGCAAATGGTGCTTTTTTGCAGAACGCGCACGTGGATTTCTACCAAACGACGTGCTAAGCATGCCGATGCTGCTCTTTTTAGCACCCGCGCACGGATTTGTGCGGAAAACGCGTTTTAAGCATGCACATGCATCTTTTGGTAGACGCGGATGAAGTTTTCTGCAAAACCACAAGATGTGCATGCAAATGGTGCTTTTTGGCAGAACGCGCACGTGGATTTCTACCAAAAGACGTGCTAAGCATGCCGATGCTGCTCTTTTTAGCACCCCGCGCACGGATTTGTGCGAAAACGCGTTTTAAGCATGCACATGCATCTTTTGGTAGACGCGGATGAAGTTTTCTGCAAAACCACAAGATTTGCATGCAAATGGTGCTTTTTGCAGAACGCGCACGTGGATTTCTACCAAACGACGTGCTAAGCATGCCTATGCTGCTCTTTTTAGCACCCGCGCACGCATTTGTGCGAAAACGCGTTTTAAGCATGCACATGCATCTTTTGGTAGACGCGGATGAAGTTTTCTGCAAAACCACAACATGTGCATGCAAATGGTGCTTTTGGCAGAACGCGCACGTGGATTTCTACCAAACGACGTGCTAAGCATGCCGATGCTGCCTCTTTTTAGCACCCGCGCACGCATTTGTGCGAAAACGCGTTTTAAGCATGCACATGCATCTTTTGGTAGACGCGGATGAAGTTTTCTGCAAAACCACAAGATGTGCATCGAAATGGTGCTTTTTGCAGAACGCGCACGGGGATTTCTACCAAACGACGTGCTAAGCATGCCGATGCTGCTCTTTTTAGCACCCGCGCACGCATTTGTGCGAAAACGCGTTTTTAAGCATGCACATGCATCTTTTGGTAGACGCGGATGAAGTTTTCTGCAAAACCACAAGATGTGCATGCAAATGGTGCTTTTTGCAGAACGCGCACGTGGATTTCTACCAAACGACGTGCTAAGCATGCCGATGCTGCTCTTTTTAGCACCCGCGCACGCATTTGTGCGAAAACGCGTTTTAAGCATGCACATGCATCTTTTGGTAGACGCGGATGAAGTTTTCTGCAAAACCACAAGATGTGCATGCAAATGGTGCTTTTTGCAGAACGCGCACGTGGATTTCTACCAAACGACTTGCTAAGCATACTGATGCTGCTCTTTTTAGCACCCGCGCACGGATTTGTGCGAAAACGCGTTTTAAGCATGCACATGCATCTTTTGGTAGACGCGGATGAAGTTTTCTGCAAAACCACAAGATGTGCATGCAAATGGTGCTTTTGGCAGAACGCGCACGTGGATTTCTACCAAACGACGTGCTAAGCATGCCGATGCTGCTCTTTTTAGCTCCCGCGCACGCATTTGTGCGAAAACGCGTTTTAAGCATGCACATGCATCTTTTGGTAGACGCGGATGAAGTTTTCTGCAAAACCACAAGATGTGCATGCAAATGGTGCTTGTTGCAGAACACGCTCGTGGATTTCTACCAAACGACGTGCTAAGCATGCCGATGCTGCTCTTTTTAGCACCCGCGCATGCATTTGTGCGAAAACGCGTTTTAAGCATGCACATGCATCTTTTGGTAGACGCGGATGAAGTTTTCTGCAAAACCACAAGATGTGCATGCAAATGGTGCTTTTTGCAGAACGCGCACGTGGATTTCTAGCAAACGACGTGCTAAGCATGCCGATGCTGCTCTTTTTAGCACCCGCGCACGCATTTCTGCGAGAACGCGTTTTAAGCATGCACATGCATCTTTTGGTAGACGCGGATGAAGTTTTCTGCAAAACCACAAGATGTGCATGCAAATGGTGCTTTTTGCAGAACGCGCTCGTGGATGTCTACCAAATGACGTGCTAAGCATGCCGATGCTGCTCTTTTTAGCACCCGCGCACGCATTTGTGCGAAAACGCGTTTTAAGCATGCACATGCATCTTTTGGTAGACGCGGATGAAGTTTTCTGCAAAACCACAAGATGTGCATGCAAATGGTGCTTTTTGCAGAACGCGCACGTGGATTTCTACCAAACGACGTGCTAAGCATGCCGATGCTGCTATTTTTAGCACCCCGCGCACGCATTTGTGCGAAAACGCGTTTTAAGCATGCACATGCATCTTTTGGTAGACGCGGATGAAGGTTTTCTGCAAAACCACAAGATGTGCATGGAAATGGTGCTTTTTGCAGAACGCGCACGGGGATTTCTACCAAAACGACGTGCTAAGCATGCCGATGCTGCTCTTTTTAGCACCCGCGCACGCATTTGTGCGAAAACGCGTTTTAAGCATGCACATGCATCTTTTGGTAGACGCGGATGAAGTTTTCTGCAAAACCACAAGATGTGCATGCAAATGGTGCTTTTTGCAGAACGCGCACGTGGATTTCTACCAAACGACGTGCTAAGCATGCCGATGCTGCTCTTTTTAGCACCCGCGCACGCATTTGTGCGAAAACGCGTTTTAAGCATGCACATGCATCTTTTGGTAGACGCGGATGAAGTTTTCTGCAAAACCACAAGATGTGCATGCAAATGGTGCTTTTTTTGCAGAACGCGCACGTGGATTTCTACCAAACGACGTGCTAAGCATGCCGATGCTGCTCTTCTTAGCACCCGCGCACGGATTTGTGCGAAAACGCGTTTTAAGCATGCACATGCATCTTTTGGTAGACGCGGATGAAGTTTTCTGCAAAACCACAAGATGTGCATGCAAATGGTGCTTTTGGCAGAACGCGCACGTGGATTTCTACCAAACGACGTGCTAAGCATGCCGATGCTGCTCTTTTTAGCACCCGCGCACGCATTTGTGCGAAAACGCGTTTTAAGCATGCACATGCATCTTTTGGTAGACGCGGATGAAGTTTTCTGCAAAACCACAAGATGTGCATGCAAATGGTGCTTTTTGCAGAACGCGCTCGTGGATTTCTACCAAACGACGTGCTAAGAATGCCGATGCTGCTCTTTTTAGCACCCGCGCACGCATTTGTGCGAAAACGCGTTTTAAGCATGCACATGCATCTTTTGGTAGACGCGGATGAAGTTTTCTGCAAAACCACAAGATGTGCATGCAAATGGTGCTTTTTGCAGAACGCGCACGTGGATTTCTACCAAACGACGTGCTAAGCATGCCGATGCTGCTCTTTTTAGCACCCGCGCACGCATTTCTGCGAAAACGCGTTTTAAGCATGCACATGCATCTTTTGGTAGACGCGGATGAAGTTTTCTGCAAAACCACAAGATGTGCATGCAAATGGTGCTTTTTGCAGAACGCGCTCGTGGATGTCTACCAAATGACGTGCTAAGCATGCCGATGCTGCTCTTTTTAGCACCCGCGCACGCATTTGTGCGAAAACGCGTTTTAAGCATGCACATGCATCTTTTGGTAGACGCGGATGAAGTTTTCTGCAAAACCACAAGATGTGCATGCAAATGGTGCTTTTTGCAGAACGCGCACGTGGATTTCTACCAAACGACGTGCTAAGCATGCCGATGCTGCTCTTTTTAGCACCCGCGCACAGATTTGTGCGAAAACGCGTTTTAAGCATGCACATGCATCTTTTGGTAGACGCGGATGAAGTTTTCTGCAAAACCACAAGATGTCCATGCAAATGGTGCTTTTGGCAGAACGCGCACGTGGATTTCTACCAAACGACGTGCTAAGCATGCCGATGCTGCTCTTTTTAGCACCCGCGCACGCATTTGTGCGAAAACGCGTTTTAAGCATGCACATGCATCTTTTGGTAGACGCGGATGAAGTTTTCTGCAAAACCACAAGATGTGCATGCAAATGGTGCTTTTTGCAGAACGCGCTCGTGGATTTCTACCAAACGACGTGCTAAGCATGCCGATGCTGCTCTTTTTAGCACCCGCGCACGGATTTGTGCGAAAACGCGTTTTAAGCATGCACATGCATCTTTTGGTAGACGCGGATGAAGTTTTCTGCAAAACCACAAGATGTGCATGCAAATGGTGCTTTTTGCAGAACGCGCACGTGGATTTCTACCAAACGACGTGCTAAGCATGCCGATGCTGCTCTTTTTGGCACCCGCGCACGGATGTGTGCGAAAACGCGTTTTAAGCATCCACATGCATCTTTTGGTAGACGCGGATGAAGTTTTCTGCAAAACCACAAGATGTGCATGCAAATGGTGCTTTTGGCAGAACGCGCACGTGGATTTCTACCAAACGACGTGCTAAGCATGCCGATGCTGCTCTTTTTAGCAACCGCGCACGCATTTGTGCGAAAACGCGTTTTAAGCATGCACATGCATCTTTTGGTAGACGCGGATGAAGTTTTCTGCAAAACCGCAAGATTTGCATGCAAATGGTGCTTTTTGCAGAACGCGCACGTGGATTTCTACCAAACGACGTGCTAAGCATGCCGATGCTGCTCTTTTTAGCACCCGCGCACGCATTTGTGCGAAAACGCGTTTTAAGCATGCACATGCATCTTTTGGTAGACGCAGATGAAGTTTTCTGCAAAACCACAAGATGTGCATGCAAATGGTGCTTTTTGCAGAACGCGCACGTGGATTTCTACCAAACGACGTGCTAAGCATGCCGATGCTGCTCTTTTTAGCACCCGCGCACGCATTTGTGCGAAAACGCGTTTTAAGCATGCACATGCATCTTTTGGTAGACGCCGATGAAGTTTTCTGCAAAACCACAAGATGTGCATGCAAATGGTGCTTTTTGCAGAACGTGCACGTGGATTTCTACCAAACGATGCGCTAAGCTTGCCGATGCTGCTCTTTTCAGCACCCGCGCACGGATTTGTGCGAAAACGCGTTTTAAGCATGCACATGCATCTTTTGGTAGACGCGGATAAAGTTTTCTGCAAAAGCACAAGATGTGCATGCAAATGGTGCTTTTGGCAGAACGCGCACGTGGATTTCTACCAAACGACGTGCTAAGCATGCCGATGCTGCTCTTTTTAGCACCCGCGCACGGATTTGTGCGAAAACGCGTTTTAAGCATGCACATGCATCTTTTGGTAGACGCGGATGAAGTTTTCTGCAAAACCACAAGATGTGCATGCAAATGGTGCTTTTTGCAGAACGCGCACGGGGATTTCTACCAAACGACGTGCTAAGCATGCCGATGCTGCTCTTTTTAGCACCCGCGCACGCATTTGTGCGAAAACGCGTTTTAAGCATGCACATGCATCTTTTGGTAGACGCGGATGAAGTTTTCTGCAAAACCACAAGATGTGCATGCAAATGGTGCTTTTTGCAGAACGCGCTCGTGGATGTCTACCAAATGACGTGCTAAGCATGCCGATGCTGCTCTTTTTAGCACCCGCGCACGCATTTGTGCGAAAACGCGTTTTAAGCATGCACATGCATCTTTTGGTAGACGCGGATGAAGTTTTCTGCAAAACCACAATATGTGCATGCAAATGGTGCTTTTTGCAGTACGCGCACGTGGATTTCTACCAAACGACGTGCTAAGCATGCCGATGCTGCTCTTTTTAGCACCCGCGCACAGATTTGTGCGAAAACGCGTTTTGAGCATGCACATGCATCTTTTGGTAGACGCGGATGAAGTTTTCTGCAAAACCACAAGGTGTGCATGCAAATGGTGCTTTTTGCAGAACGCGCTCGTGGATTTCTACCAAACGACGTGCTAAGCATGCCGATGCTGCTCTTTTTAGCACCCGCGCACGCATTTGTGCGAAAACGCGTTTTAAGCATGCCATGCATCTTTTGGTAGACGCGGATGAAGTTTTCTGCAAAACCACAAGATGTGCATGCAAATGGAGCTTTTTGCAGAACGCGCACGTGGATTTCTACCAAACGACGTGCTAAGCATGCCGATGCTGCTCTTTTTAGCACCCGCGCACGGATGTGTGCGAAAACACGTTTTAAGCATGCACATGCATCTTTTGGTAGACGCGGATGAAGTTTTCTGCAAAACCACAAGATGTGCATGCAAATGGTGCTTTTGGCAGAACGCGCACGTGGATTTCTACCAAACGACGTGCTAAGCATGCCGATGCTGCTCTTTTTAGCACCCGCGCACGCATTTGTGCGAAAACGCGTTTTAAGCATGCACATGCATCTTTTGGTAGACGCGGATGAAGTTTTCTGCAAAACCACAAGATGTGCATGCAAATGGTGGTTTTTGCAGAACGCGCTCGTGGATTTCTACCAAACGACGTGCTAAGCATGCCGATGCTGCTCTTTTAGCACCCGCGCACGCATTTGTGCGAAAACGCGTTTTAAGCATGCACATGCATCTTTTGGTAGACGCGGATGAAGTTTTCTGCAAAACCACAAGATGTGCATGCAAATGGTGCTTTTTGCAGAACGCGCACGTGGATTTCTACCAAACGACGTGCTAAGCATGCCGATGCTGCTGTTTTTAGCACCCGCGCACGGATGTGTGCGAAAACGCGTTTTAAGCATGCACATGCATCTTTTGGTAGACGCGGATGAAGTTTTCTGCAAAACCGCAAGATTTGCATGCAAATGGTGCTTTTTGCAGAACGCGCACGTGGATTTCTACCAAACGACGTGCTAAGCATGCCGATGCTGCTCTTTTTAGCACCCGCGCACGCATTTGTGCGAAAACGCGTTTTAAGCATGCACATGCATCTTTTGGTAGACGCGGATGAAGTTTTCTGCAAAACCACAAGATGTGCATGCAAATGGTGCTTTTTGCAGAACGCGCACGTGGATTTCTACCAAACGACGTGCTAAGCATGCCGATGCTGCTCTTTTTAGCACCCGCGCACGCATTTGTGCGAAAACGCGTTTTAAGCATGCACATGCATCTTTTGGTAGACGCGGATGAAGTTTTCTGCAAAACCACAAGATGTGCATGCAAATGGTGCTTTTTGCAGAACGCGCACGTGGATTTCTACCAAACGATGCGCTAAGCTTGCCGATGCTGCTCTTTTCAGCACCCGCGCACGGATTTCTGCGAAAACGCGTTTTAAGCATGCACATGCATCTTTTGGTAGACGGGGATAAAGTTTTCTGCAAAAGCACAAGATGTGCATGCAAATGGTGCTTTTGGCAGAACGCGCACGTGGATTTCTACCAAACGACGTGCTAAGCATGCCGATGCTGCTCTTTTTCGCAGCCGCGCACGGATTTGTGCGAAAACGCGTTTTAAGCATGCACATGCATCTTTTGGTAGACGCGGATGAAGTTTTCTGCAAAACCACAAGATGTGCATGCAAATGGTGCTTTTTGCAGAACGCGCACGGGGATTTCTACCAAACGACGTGCTAAGCATGCCGATGCTGCTCTTTTTAGCACCCGCGCACGCATTTGTGCGAAAACGCGTTTTAAGCATGCACATGCATCTTTTGGTAGACGCGGATGAAGTTTTCTGCAAAACCACAAGATGTGCATGCAAATGGTGCTTTTTGCAGAACGCGCTCGTGGGTGTCTACCAAATGACGTGCTAAGCATGCCGATGCTGCTCTTTTTAGCACCCGCGCACGCATTTGTGCGAAAACGCGTTTTAAGCATGCACATGCATCTTTTGGTAGACGCGGATGAAGTTTTCTGCAAAACCACAAGATGTGCATGCAAATGTTGCTTTTTGCAGAACGCGCACGTGGATTTCTACCAAACGACATGCTAAGCATGCCGATGCTGCTCTTTTTAGCACCCGCGCACGGATTTGTGCGAAAACGCGTTTTAAGCATGCACATGCATCTTTTGGTAGACGCGGATGAAGTTTTCTGCAAAAGCACAAGATGTGCATGCAAATGGTGCTTTTGGCAGAACGCGCACGTGGATTTCTACCAAACGACGTGCTAAGCATGCCGATGCTGCTCTTTTTAGCACCCGCGCACGCATTTGTGCGAAAACGCGTTTTAAGCATGCACATGCATCTTTTGGTAGACGCGGATGAAGTTTTCTGCAAAACCACAAGATGTGCATGCAAATGGTGCTTTTTGCAGAACGCGCTCGTGGATTTCTACCAAACGACGTGCTAAGCATGCCGATGCTGCTCTTTTTAGCACCCGCGCACGCATTTGTGCGAAAACGCGTTTTAAGCATGCACATGCATCTTTTGGTAGACGCGGATGAAGTTTTCTGCAAAACCACAAGATGTGCATGCAAATGGTGCTTTTTGCAGAACGCGCTCGTGGATTTCTACCAAACGACGTGCTAAGCATGCCGATGCTGCTCTTTTTAGCACCCGCGCACGCATTTGTGCGAAAACGCGTTTTAAGCATGCACATGCATCTTTTGGTAGACGCGGATGAAGTTTTCTGCAAAACCACAAGATGTGCATGCAAGTGGTGCTTTTTGCAGAACGCGCACGTGGATTTCTACCAAACGACGTGCTAAGCATGCCGATGCTGCTCTTTTTAGCACCCGAGCACGGATTTGTGCGAAAACGCGTTTTAAGCATGCACATGCATCTTTTGGTAGACGCGGATGAAGTTTTCTGCAAAACCACAAGATGTGCATGCAAATGGTGCTTTTGGCAGAACGCGCACGTGGATTTCTACCAAACGACGTGCTAAGCATGCCGATGCTGCTCTTTTTAGCACCCGCGCACGCATTTGTGCGAAAACGCGTTTTAAGCATGCACATGCATCTTTTGGTAGACGCGGATGAAGTTTTCTGCAAAACCACAACATGTGCATGCAAATGGTGCTTTTTGCAGAACGCGCACGTGGATTTCTACCAAACGACGTGCTAAGCATGCCGATGCTGCTCTTTTTAGCTCCCGCGCACGGATTTGTGCGAAAACGCGTTTTAAGCATGCACATGCATCTTTTGGTAGACGCGGATGAAGTTTTCTGCAAAACCACAAGATGTGCATGCAAATGGTGCTTTTGGCAGAACGCGCACGTGGATTTCTACCAAACGACGTGCTAAGCATGCCGATGCTGCTCTTTTTAGCACCCGCGCACGCATTTGTGCGAAAACGCGTTTTAAGCATGCACATGCATCTTTTGGTAGACGCGGATGAAGTTTTCTGCAAAACCACAAGATGTGCATGCAAATGGTGCTTTTTGCAGAACGCGCACGCGGATTTCTACCAAACGATGTGCTAAGCTTGCCGATGCTGCTCTTTTCAGCACCCGCGCACGGATTTGTGCGAAAACGCGTTTTAAGCATGCACATGCATCTTTTGGTAGACGCGGATAAAGTTTTCTAAAAAACCACAAGATGTGCATGCAAATGGTGCTTTTGACAGAACGCGCACGTGGATTTCTACCAAACGACGTGCTAAGCATGCCGATGCTGCTCTTTTTAGCACCCGCGCACGGATTTGTGCGAAAACGCGTTTTAAGCATGCACATGCATCTTTTATTAGACGCGGATGAAGTTTTCTGCAAAACCACAAGATGTGCATGCAAATGGTGCTTTTTGCAGAACGCGCACGTGAATTTCTACCAAACGACGTGCTAAGCATGCCGATGCTGCTCTTTTTAGCACCCGCGCACGCATTTGTGCGAAAACGCGTTTTAAGCATGCACATGCATCTTTTGGTAGACGCGGATGAAGTTTTCTGCAAAGCCACAAGATGTGCATGCAAATGGTGCTTTTTGCAGAACGCGCACGCGGATTTCTACCAAACGATGTGCTAAGCTTGCCGATGCTGCTCTTTTCAGCACCCGCGCACGGATTTGTGCGAAAACGCGTTTTAAGCATGCACATGCATCTTTTGGTAGACGCGGATAAAGTTTTCTAAAAAACCACAAGATGTGCATGCAAATGGTGCTTTTGACAGAACGCGCACGTGGATTTCTACCAAACGACGTGCTAAGCATGCCGATGCTGCTCTTTTTAGCACCCGCGCACGGATTTGTGCGAAAACGCGTTTTAAGCATGCACATGCATCTTTTGGTAGACGCGGATGAAGTTTTCTGCAAAACCACAAGATGTGCATGCAAATGGTGCTTTTGGCAGAACGCGCACGTAGATTTCTACCAAACGACGTGCTAAGCATGCCGATGCTACTCTTTTTAGCACCCGCGCCCGCATTTGTGCGAAAACGCGTTTTAGGCATGCACATGCATCTTTTGGTAGACGCGGATGAAGTTTTCTGCAAAACCACAAGATGTGCATGCAAATGGTGCTTTTTGCAGAACGCGCACGTGGATTTCTACCAAACGACGTGCTAAGCATGCCGTTGCTGCTATTTTTAGCACCCGCGCACGCATTTGTGCGAAAACGCGTTTTAAGCATGCACATGCATCTTTTGGTAGACGCGGATGAAGTTTTCTGCAACACCACAAGATGTGCATGCAAATGGTGCTTTTTGCAGAACGCGCACGTGGATTTCTACCAAACGATGTGCTAAGCTTGCCGATGCTGCTCTTTTCAGCACCCGCGCACGGATTTGTGCGAAAACGCGTTTTAAGCATGCACATGCATCTTTTGGTAGACGCGGATAAAGTTTTCTAAAAAACCACAAGATGTGCATGCAAATGGTGCTTTTGACAGAACGCGCACGTGGATTTCTACCAAACGACGTGCTAAGCATGCCGATGCTGCTCTTTTTAGCACCCGCGCACGGATTTGTGCGAAAACGCGTTTTAAGCATGCACATGCATCTTTTGGTAGACGCGGATGAAGTTTTCTGCAAAACCACAAGATGTGCATGCAAATGGTGCTTTTGGCAGAACGCGCACGTAGATTTCTACCAAACGACGTGCTAAGCATGCCGATGCTACTCTTTTTAGCACCCGCGCCCGCATTTGTGCGAAAACGCGTTTTAAGCATGCACATGCATCTTTTGGTAGACGCGGATGAAGTTTTCTGCAAAACCACAAGATGTGCATGCAAATGGTGCTTTTTGCAGAACGCGCACGTGGATTTCTACCAAACGACGTGCTAAGCATGCCGTTGCTGCTATTTTTAGCACCCGCGCACGCATTTGTGCGAAAACGCGTTTTAAGCATGCACATGCATCTTTTGGTAGACGCGGATGAAGTTTTCTGCAACACCACAAGATGTGCATGCAAATGGTGCTTTTTGCAGAACGCGCACGTGGATTTCTACCAAACAACGTGCTAAGCATGCCGATGCTGCTCTTTTTAGCACCCGCGCACGCATTTGTGCGAAAACGCGTTTTAAGCATGCACATGCATCTTTTGGTAGACGCGGATGATGTTTTCTGCAAAACCACAAGATGTGCATGCAAATGGTGCATTTTGCAGAACGCGCACGTGGATTTCTACCAAACGACGTGCTAAGCATGCCGATGCTGCTCTTTTTAGCACCCGCGCACGGATTTGTGCGAAAACGCGTTTTAAGCATGCACATGCATCTTTTGGTAGACGCGGATGACGTTTTCTGCAAAAGCACAAGATGTGCATGCAAATGGTGCTTTTGGCAGAACGCGCACGTGGATTTCTACCAAACGACGTGCTAAGCATGCCGATGCTGCTCTTTTTAGCACCCGCGCACGCATTTGTGCGAAAACGCGTTTTAAGCATGCACATGCATCTTTTGGTAGACGCGGATGAAGTTTTCTGCAAAACCACAAGATGTGCATGCAAATGGTGCTTTTTGCAGAACGCGCTCGTGGATTTCTACCAAACGACGTGCTAAGCATGCCGATGCTGCTCTTTTTAGCACCCGCGCACGCATTTGTGCGAAAACGCGTTTTAAGCATGCACATGCATCTTTTGGTAGACGCGGATGAAGTTTTCTGCAAAACCACAAGATGTGCATGCAAATGGTGCTTTTTGCAGAACGCGCACGTGGATTTCTGCCAAACGACGTGCTAAGCATGCCGATGCTGCTCTTTTTAGCTCCCGCGCACGGATTTGTGCGAAAACGCGTTTTAAGCATGCACATGCATCTTTTGGTAGACGCGGATGAAGTTTTCTGCAAAACCACAAGATGTGCATGCAAATGGTGCTTTTGGCAGAACGCGCACGTGGATTTCTACCAAACGACGTGCTAAGCATGCCGATGCTGCTCTTTTTAGCACCCGCGCACGCATTTGTGCGAAAACGCGTTTTAAGCATGCACATGCATCTTTTGGTAGACGCGGATGAAGTTTTCTGCAAAACCACAAGATGTGCATGCAAATGGTGCTTTTTGCAGAACGCGCTCGTGGATTTCTACCAAACGACGTGCTAAGCATGCCGATGCTGCTCTTTTTAGCACCCGCGCACGCATTTGTGCGAAAACGCGTTTTTAAGCATGCACATGCATCTTTTGGTAGACGCGGATGAAGTTTTCTGCAAAACCACAAGATGTGCATGCAAATGGTGGTTTTTGCAGAACGCGCACGTGGATTTCTACCAAACGACGTGCTAAGCATGCCGATGCTGCTCTTTTTAGCACCCGCGCACGGATTTGTACGAAAACGCGTTTTAAGCATGCACATGCATCTTTTGGTAGACGCGGATGAAGTTTTCTGCAAAACCACAAGATGTGCATGCAAATGGTGCTTTTGGCAGAACGCGCACGTGGATTTCTACCAAACGACGTGCTAAGCATGCCGATGCTGCTCTTTTTAGCACCCGCGCACGCATTTGTGCGAAAACGCGTTTTAAGCATGCACATGCATCTTTTGGTAGACGCGGATGAAGTTTTCTGCAAAACCACAAGATGTGCATGCAACTGGTGCTTTTTGCAGAACGCGCACGTGGATTTCTACCAAACGACGTGCTAAGCTTGCCGATGCTGCTCTTTTTAGCACCCGCGCACGGATTTGTGCGAAAACGCGTTTTAAGCATGCACATGCATCTTTTGGTAGACGCGGATGAAGTTTTCTGCAAAACCACAAGATGTGCATGCAAATGGTGCTTTTTGCAGAACGCGCACGTGGATTTCTACCAAACGACGTGCTAAGCATGCCGATGCTGCTCTTTTTAGCACCCGCGCACGCATTTGTGCGAAAACGCGTTTTAAGCATGCACATGCATCTTTTGGTAGACGCGGATGAAGTTTTCTGCAAAACCACAAGATGTGCATGCAAATGGTGCTTTTTGCAGAACGCGCACGTGGATTTCTACCAAACGACGTGCTAAGCATGGCGATGCTGCTCTTTTTAGCACCCGCGCACGGATTTGTGCGAAAACGCGTTTTAAGCATGCACATGCATCTTTTGGTAGACGCGGATGAAGTTTTCTGCAAAACCACAAGATGTGCATGCAAATGGTGCTTTTGGCAGAACGCGCACGTGGATTTCTACCAAACGACGTGCTAAGCATGCCGATGCTGCTCTTTTTAGCACCCGCGCACGCATTTGTGCGAAAACGCGTTTTAAGCATGCACATGCATCTTTTGGTAGACGCGGATGAAGTTTTCTGCAAAACCACAAGATGTGCATGCAAATGGTGCTTTTCGCAGAACGCGCACGTGGATTTCTACCAAACGACGTGCTAAGCATGCCGATGCTGCTCTTTTTATCACCCGCGCACGCATTTGTGCGAAAACGCGTTTTAAGCATGCACATGCATCTTTTGGTAGACGCGGATGAAGTTTTCTGCAAAACCACAAGATGTGCATGCAAATGGTGCTTTTTGCAGAACGCGCACGTGGATTTCTACCAAACGACGTGCTAAGCATGCCGATGCTGCTCTTTTTAGCACCCGCGCACGCATTTGTGCGAAAACGCGTTTTAAGCATGCACATGCATCTTTTGGTAGACGCGGATGAAGTTTTCTGCAAAACCACAAGATGTGCATGCAAATGGTGCTTTTTTGCAGAACGCGCACGTGGATTTCTACCAAACGACGTGCTAAGCATGCCGATGCTGCTCTTTTTAGCACCCGCGCACGCATTTGTGCGAAAACGCGTTTTAAGCATGCACATGCATCTTTTGGTAGACGCGGATGAAGTTTTCTGCAAAACCACAAGATGTGCATGCAAATGGTGCTTTTTGCAGAACGCGCACGTGGATTTCTACCAAACGACGTGCTAAGCATGCCGATGCTGCTCTTTTTAGCACCCGCGCACGGATTTGTGCGAAAACGCGTTTTAAGCATGCACATGCATCTTTTGGTAGACGCGGATGAAGTTTTCTGCAAAACCACAAGATGTGCATGCAAATGGTGCTTTTGGCAGAACGCGCACGTGGATTTCTACCAAACGACGTGCTAAGCATGCCGATGCTGCTCTTTTTAGCACCCGCGCACGCATTTGTGCGAAAACGCGTTTTAAGCATGCACATGCATCTTTTGGTAGACGCGGATGAAGTTTTCTGCAAAACCACAAGATGTGCATGCAAATGGTGCTTTTTGCAGAACGCGCTCGTGGATTTCTACCAAACGACGTGCTAAGCATGCCGATGCTGCTCTTTTTAGCACCCGCGCACGCATTTGTGCGAAAACGCGTTTTAAGCATGCACATGCATCTTTTGGTAGACGCGGATGAAGTTTTCTGCAAAACCACAAGATGTGCATGCAAATGGTGCTTTTTGCAGAACGCGCACGTGGATTTCTACCAAACGACGTGCTAAGCATGCCGATGCTGCTCTTTTTAGCACCCGCGCACGGATTTGTGCGAAAACGCGTTTTAAGCATGCACATGCATCTTTTGGTAGACGCGGATGAAGTTTTCTGCAAAACCACCAGATGTGCATGCAAATGGTGCTTTTTGCAGAACGCGCACGTGGATTTCTACCAAACGACGTGCTAAGCATGCCGATGCTGCTCTTTTTAGCACCCGCGCACGCATTTGTGCGAAAACGCGTTTTAAGCATACACATGCATCTTTTGGTAGACGCGGATGAAGTTTTCTGCAAAACCACAAGATGTGCATGCAAATGGTGCTTTTTGCAGAACGCGCACGTGGATTTCTACCAAACGACGTGCTAAGCTTGCCGATGCTGCTCTTTTTAGCACCCGCGCACGGATTTGTGCGAAAACGCGTTTTAAGCATGCACATGCATCTTTTGGTAGACGCGGATGAAGTTTTCTGCAAAACCACAAGATGTGCATGCAAATGGTGCTTTTTGCAGAACGCGCACGTGGATTTCTTCCAAACGACGTGCTAAGCATGCCGATGCTGCTCTTTTTAGCACCCGCGCACGCATTTGTGCGAAAACGCGTTTTAAGCATGCACATGCATCTTTTGGTAGACGCGGATGAAGTTTTCTGCAAAACCACAAGATGTGCATGCAAATGGTGCTTTTGGCAGAACGCGCACGTGGATTTCTACCAAACGACGTGCTAAGCATGCCGATGCTGCTCTTTTTAGCACCCGCGCACGCATTTGTGCGAAAACGCGTTTTAAGCATGCACATGCATCTTTTGGTAGACACGGATGAAGTTTTCTGCAAAACCACAAGATGTGCATGCAAATGGTGCTTTTTGCAGAACGCGCTCGTGGATTTCTACCAAACGACGTGCTAAGCATGCCGATGCTGCTCTTTTTAGCACCCGCGCACGCATTTGTGCGAAAACGCGTTTTAAGCATGCACATGCATCTTTTGGTAGACGCGGATGAAGTTTTCTGCAAAACCACAAGATGTGCATGCAAATGGTGCTTTTTGCAGAACGCGCACGTGGATTTCTACCAAACGACGTGCTAAGCATGCCGATGCTGCTCTTTTTAGCACCCGCGCACGGATTTGTGCGAAAACGCGTTTTAAGCATGCACATGCATCTTTTGGTAGACGCGGATGAAGTTTTCTGCAAAACCACAAGATGTGCATGCAAATGGCGCTTTTGGCAGAACGCGCACGTGGATTTCTACCAAACGACGTGCTAAGCATGCCGATGCTGCTCTTTTTAGCACCCGCGCACGCATTTGTGCGAAAACGCGTTTTAAGCATGCACATGCATCTTTTGGTAGACGCGGATGAAGTTTTCTGCAAAACCACAAGATGTGCATGCAAATGGTGCTTTTTGCAGAACGCGCACGTGGATTTCTACCAAACAACGTGCTAAGCATGCCGATGCTGCTCTTTTTAGCACCCGCGCACGGATTTGTGCGAAAACGCGTTTTAAGCATGCACATGCATCTTTTGGTAGACGCGGATGAAGTTTTCTGCAAAACCACAAGATGTGCATGCAAATGGTGCTTTTGGCAGAACGCGCACGTGGATTTCTACCAAACGACGTGCTAAGCATGCCGATGCTGCTCTTTTTAGCACCCGCGCACGCATTTGTGCGAAAACGCGTTTTAAGCATGCACATGCATCTTTTGGTAGACGCGGATGAAGTTTTCTGCAAAACCACAAGATGTGCATGCAAATGGTGCTTTTGGCAGAACGCGCACGTAGATTTCTACCAAACGACGTGCTAAGCATGCCGATGCTGCTCTTTTTAGCACCCGCGCACGCATTTGTGCGAAAACGCGTTTTAAGCATGCACATGCATCTTTTGGTAGACGCGGATGAAGTTTTCTGCAAAACCACAAGATGTGCATGCAAATGGTGCTTTTTGCAGAACGCGCACGTGGATTTCTACCAAACGACGTGCTAAGCATGCCGATGCTGCTCTTTTTAGCACCCGCGCACGCATTTGTGCGAAAACGCGTTTTAAGCATGCACATGCATCTTTTGGTAGACGCGGATGAAGTTTTCTGCAAAACCACAAGATGTGCATGCAAATGGTGCTTTTTGCAGAACGCGCACGTGGATTTCTACCAAACGACGTGCTAAGCATGCCGATGCTGCTCTTTTTAGCACCCGCGCACGCATTTGTGCGAAAACGCGTTTTAAGCATGCACATGCATCTTTTGGTAGACGCGGATGAAGTTTTCTGCAAAACCACAAGATGTGCATGCAAATGGTGCTTTTTGCAGAACGCGCACGTGGATTTCTACCAAACGACGTGCTAAGCATGCCGATGCTGCTCTTTATAGCACCCGCGCACGGATTTGTGCGAAAACGCGTTTTAAGCATGCACATGCATCTTTTGGTAGACGCGGATGAAGTTTTCTGCAAAACCACAAGATGTGCATGCAAATGGTGCTTTTGGCAGAACGCGCACGTGGATTTCTACCAAACGACGTGCTAAGCATGCCGATGCTGCTCTTTTTAGCACCCGCGCGCGCATTTGTGCGAAAACGCGTTTTAAGCATGCACATGCATCTTTTGGTAGACGCGGATGAAGTTTTCTGCAAAACCACAAGATGTGCATGCAAATGGTGCTTTTTGCAGAACGCGCTCGTGGATTTCTACCAAACGACGTGCTAAGCATGCCGATGCTGCTCTTTTTAGCACCCGCGCACGCATTTGTGCGAAAACGCGTTTTAAGCATGCACATGCATCTTTTGGTAGACGCGGATGAAGTTTTCTGCAAAACCACAAGATGTGCATGCAAATGGTGCTTTTTGCAGAACGCGCACGTGGATTTCTACCAAACGACGTGCTAAGCATGCCGATGCTGCTCTTTTTAGCACCCGCGCACGGATTTGTGCGAAAACGCGTTTTAAGCATGCACATGCATCTTTTGGTAGACGCGGATGAAGTTTTCTGCAAAACCACAAGATCTGCATGCAAATGGTGCTTTTTGCAGAACGCGCACGTGGATTTCTACCAAACGACGTGCTAAGCATGCCGATGCTGCTCTTTTTAGCACCCGCGCACGCATTTGTGCGAAAACGCGTTTTAAGCATACACATGCATCTTTTGGTAGACGCGGATGAAGTTTTCTGCAAAACCACAAGATGTGCATGCAAATGGTGCTTTTTGCAGAACGCGCACGTGGATTTCTACCAAACGACGTGCTAAGCTTGCCGATGCTGCTCTTTTTAGCACCCGCGCACGGATTTGTGCGAAAACGCGTTTTAAGCATGCACATGCATCTTTTGGTAGACGCGGATGAAGTTTTCTGCAAAACCACAAGATGTGCATGCAAATGGTGCTTTTTGCAGAACGCGCACGTGGATTTCTTCCAAACGACGTGCTAAGCATGCCGATGCTGCTCTTTTTAGCACCCGCGCACGCATTTGTGCGAAAACGCGTTTTAAGCATGCACATGCATCTTTTGGTAGACGCGGATGAAGTTTTCTGCAAAACCACAAGATGTGCATGCAAATGGTGCTTTTTGCAGAACGCGCACGTGGATTTCTACCAAACGACGTGCTAAGCATGCCGATGCTGCTCTTTTTAGCACCCGCGCACGGATTTGTGCGAAAACGCGTTTTAAGCATGCACATGCGTCTTTTGGTAGACGCGGATGAAGTTTTCTGCAAAACCACAAGATGTGCATGCAAATGGTGCTTTTGGCAGAACGCGCACGTGGATTTCTACCAAACGACGTGCTAAGCATGCCGATGCTGCTCTTTTTAGCACCCGCGCACGCATTTGTGCGAAAACGCGTTTTAAGCATGCACATGCATCTTTTGGTAGACGCGGATGAAGTTTTCTGCAAAACCACAAGATGTGCATGCAAATGGTGCTTTTTGCAGAACGCGCTCGTGGATTTCTACCAAACGACGTGCTAAGCATGCCGATGCTGCTCTTTTTAGCACCCGCGCACGCATTTGTGCGAAAACGCGTTTTAAGCATGCACATGCATCTTTTGGTAGACGCGGATGAAGTTTTCTGCAAAACCACAAGATGTGCATGCAAATGGTGCTTTTTGCAGAACGCGCACGTGGATTTCTACCAAACGACGTGCTAAGCATGCCGATGCTGCTCTTTTTAGCACCCGCGCACGGATTTGTGCGAAAACGCGTTTTAAGCATGCACATGCATCTTTTGGTAGACGCGGATGAAGTTTTCTGCAAAACCACAAGATGTGCATGCAAATGGTGCTTTTTGCAGAACGCGCACGTGGATTTCTACCAAACGACGTGCTAAGCATGCCGATGCTGCTCTTTTTAGCACCCGCGCACGCATTTGTGCGAAAACGCGTTTTAAGCATGCACATGCATCTTTTGGTAGACGCGGATGAAGTTTTCTGCAAAACCACAAGATGTGCATGCAAATGGTGCTTTTGGCAGAACGCGCACGTGGATTTCTACCAAACGACGTGCTAAGCTTGCCGATGCTGCTCTTTTTAGCACCCGCGCACGGATTTGTGCGAAAACGCGTTTTAAGCATGCACATGCATCTTTTGGTAGACGCGGATGAAGTTTTCTGCAAAACCACAAGATGTGCATGCAAATGGTGCTTTTGGCAGAACGCGCACGTGGATTTCTACCAAACGACGTGCTAAGCATGCCGATGCTGCTCTTTTTAGCACCCGCGCACGGATTTGTGCGAAAACGCGTTTTAAGCATGCACATGCATCTTTTGGTAGACGCGGATGAAGTTTTCTGCAAAACCACAAGATGTGCATGCAAATGGTGCTTTTTGCAGAACGCGCACGTGGACTTCTACCAAACGACGTGCTAAGGATGCCGATGCTGCTTTTTTTAGCACCCGCGCACGCATTTGTGCGAAAACGCGTTTTAAGCATGCACATGCATCTTTTGGTAGACGCGGATGAAGTTTTCTGCAAAACCACAAGATGTGCATGCAAATGGTGCTTTTTGCAGAACGCGCACGTGGATTTCTACCAAACGACGTGCTAAGCATGCCGATGCTGCTCTTTTTAGCACCCGCGCACGCATTTGTGCGAAAACGCGTTTTAAGCATGCACATGCATCTTTTGGTAGACACGGATGAAGTTTTCTGCAAAACCACAAGATGTGCATGCAAATGGTGCTTTTTGCAGAACGCGCACGTGGATTTCTACCAAACGACGTGCTAAGCTTGCCGATGCTGCTCTTTTTAGCACCCGCGCACGGATTTGTGCGAAAACGCGTTTTAAGCATGCACATGCATCTTTTGGTAGACGCGGATGAAGTTTTCTGCAAAACCACAAGATGTGCATGCAAATGGTGCTTTTTGCAGAACGCGCACGTGGATTTCTACCAAACGACGTGCTAAGCATGCCGATGCTGCTCTTTTTAGCACCCGCGCACGGATTTGTGCGAAAACGCGTTTTAAGCATGCACATGCATCTTTTGGTAGACGCGGATGAAGTTTTCTGCAAAACCACAAGATGTGCATGCAAATGGTGCTTTTTGCAGAACGCGCACGTGGATTTCTACCAAACGACGTGCTAAGCATGCCGATGCTGCTCTTTTTAGCACCCGCGCACGCATTTGTGCGAAAACGCGTTTTAAGCATGCACATGCATCTTTTGGTAGACGCGGATGAAGTTTTCTGCAAAACCACAAGATGTGCATGCAAATGGTGCTTTTGGCAGAACGCGCACGTGGATTTCTACCAAACGACGTGCTAAGCTTGCCGATGCTGCTCTTTTTAGCACCCGCGCACGGATTTGTGCGAAAACGCGTTTTAAGCATGCACATGCATCTTTTGGTAGACGCGGATGAAGTTTTCTGCAAAACCACAAGATGTGCATGCAAATGGTGCTTTTGGCAGAACGCGCACGTGGATTTCTACCAAACGACGTGCTAAGCATGCCGATGCTGCTCTTTTTAGCACCCGCGCACGGATTTGTGCGAAAACGCGTTTTAAGCATGCACATGCATCTTTTGGTAGACGCGGATGAAGTTTTCTGCAAAACCACAAGATGTGCATGCAAATGGTGCTTTTTGCAGAACGCGCACGTGGACTTCTACCAAACGACGTGCTAAGGATGCCGATGCTGCTTTTTTTAGCACCCGCGCACGCATTTGTGCGAAAACGCGTTTTAAGCATGCACATGCATCTTTTGGTAGACGCGGATGAAGTTTTCTGCAAAACCACAAGATGTGCATGCAAATGGTGCTTTTTGCAGAACGCGCACGTGGATTTCTACCAAACGACGTGCTAAGCATGCCGATGCTGCTCTTTTTAGCACCCGCGCACGCATTTGTGCGAAAACGCGTTTTAAGCATGCACATGCATCTTTTGGTAGACACGGATGAAGTTTTCTGCAAAACCACAAGATGTGCATGCAAATGGTGCTTTTTGCAGAACGCGCACGTGGATTTCTACCAAACGACGTGCTAAGCTTGCCGATGCTGCTCTTTTTAGCACCCGCGCACGGATTTGTGCGAAAACGCGTTTTAAGCATGCACATGCATCTTTTGGTAGACGCGGATGAAGTTTTCTGCAAAACCACAAGATGTGCATGCAAATGGTGCTTTTTGCAGAACGCGCACGTGGATTTCTACCAAACGACGTGCTAAGCTTGCCGATGCTGCTCTTTTTAGCACCCGCGCACGGATTTGTGCGAAAACGCGTTTTAAGCGTGCACATGCATCTTTTGGTAGACGCGGATGAAGTTTTCTGCAAAACCACAAGATGTGCATGCAAATGGTGCTTTTTGCAGAACGCGCTCGTGGATTTCTACCAAACGACGTGCTAAGCATGCCGATGCTGCTCTTTTTAGCACCCGCGCACGCATTTGTGCGAAAACGCGTTTTAAGCATGCACATGCATCTTTTGGTAGACGCGGATGAAGTTTTCTGCAAAACCACAAGATGTGCATGCAAATGGTGCTTTTCGCAGAACGCGCACGTGGATTTCTACCAAACGACGTGCTAAGCATGCCGATGCTGCTCTTTTTAGCACCCGCGCACGGATTTGTGCGAAAACGCGTTTTAAGCATGCACATGCATCTTTAGGTAGACGCGGATGAAGTTTTCTGCAAAACCACAAGATGTGCATGCAAATGGTGCTTTTGGCAGAACGCGCACGTGGATTTCTACCAAACGACGTGCTAAGCATGCCGATGCTGCTCTTTTTAGCACCCGCGCACGCATTTGTGCGAAAACGCGTTTTAAGCATGCACATGCATCTTTTGGTAGACGCGGATGAAGTTTTCTGCAAAACCACAAGATGTGCATGCAAATGGTGCTTTTTGCAAAACGCGCTCGTGGATTTCTACCAAACGACGTGCTAAGCATGCCGATGCTGCTGTTTTTAGCACCCGCGCACGCATTTGTGCGAAAACGCGTTTTAAGCATGCACATGCATCTTTTGGTAGTCGCGGATGAAGTTTTCTGCAAAACCACAAGATGTGCATGCAAATGGTGCTTTTTGCAGAACGCGCACGTGGATTTCTACCAAACGACCTGCTAAGCATGCCGATGCTGCTCTTTTTAGCACCCGCGCACGGATTTGTGCGAAAACGCGTTTTAATCATGCACATGCAACTTTTGGTAGACGCGGATGAAGTTTTCTGCAAAACCACAAGATGTGCATGCAAATGGTGCTTTTGGCAGAACGCGCACGTGGATTTCTACCAAACGACGTGCTAAGCATGCCGATGCTGCTCTTTTTAGCACCCGCGCACGCATTTGTGCGAAAACGCGTTTTAAGCAAGCACATGCATCTTTTGGTAGACGCGGATGAAGTTTTCTGCAAAACCACAAGATGTGCATGCAAATGGTGCTTTTTGCAGAACGCGCTCGTGGATTTCTACCAAACGACGTGCTAAGCATGCCGATGCTGCTCTTTTTAGCACCCGCGCACGGATTTGTGCGAAAACGCGTTTTAAGCATGCACATGCATCTTTTGGTAGACGCGGATGAAGTTTTCTGCAAAACCACAAGATGTGCATGCAAATGGTGCTTTTTGCAGAACGCGCACGTGGATTTCTACCAAACGACGTGCTAAGCATGCCGATGCTGCTCTTTTTAGCACCCGCGCACGCATTTGTGCGAAAACGCGTTTTAAGCATGCACATGCATCTTTTGGTAGACGCGGATGAAGTTTTCTGCAAAACCACAAGATGTGCATGCAAATGGTGCTTTTTGCAGAACGCGCACGTGGATTTCTACCAAACGACGTGCTAAGCATGCCGATGCTGCTCTTTTTAGCACCCGCGCACGCATTTGTGCGAAAACGCGTTTTAAGCATGCACATGCATCTTTTGGTAGACGCGGATGAAGTTTTCTGCAAAACCACAAGATGTGCATGCAAATGGTGCTCTTTGCAGAACGCGCACGTGGATTTCTACCAAACGACGTGCTAAGCATGCCGATGCTGCTCTTTTTAGCACCCCCGCACGGATTTGTGCGAAAACGCGTTTTAAGCATGCACATGCATCTTTTGGTAGACGCGGATGAAGTTTTCTGCAAAACCACAAGATGTGCATGCAAATGGTGCTTTTTGCAGAACGCGCCCGTGGATTTCTACCGAACGACGTGCTAAGCATGCCGATGCTGCTCTTTTTAGCAACCGCGCACGGATTTGTGCGAAAACACGTTTTAAGCATGCACATGCATCTTTTGGTAGACGCGGATGAAGTTTTCTGCAAAACCACAAGATGTGCATGCAAATGGTGCTTTTGGCAGAACGCGCACGTGGATTTCTACCAAACGACGTGCTAAGCATGCCGATGCTGCTCTTTTTAGCACCCGCGCACGCATTTGTGCGAAAACGCGTTTTAAGCAAGCACATGCATCTTTTGGTAGACGCGGATGAAGTTTTCTGCAAAACCACAAGATGTGCATGCAAATGGTGCTTTTTGCAGAACGCGCTCGTGGATTTCTACCAAACGACGTGCTAAGCATGCCGATGCTGCTCTTTTTAGCACCCGCGCACGGATTTGTGCGAAAACGCGTTTTGAGCATGCACATGAATCTTTTGGTAGACGCGGATGAAGTTTTCTGCAAAACCACAAGATGTGCATGCAAATGGTGCTTTTTGCAGAACGCGCACGTGGATTTCTACCAAACGACGTGCTAAGCATGCCGATGCTGCTCTTTTTAGCACCCGCGCACGCATTTGTGCGAAAACGCGTTTTAAGCATGCACATGCATCTTTTGGTAGACGCGGATGAAGTTTTCTGCAAAACCACAAGATGTGCATGCAAATGGTGCTTTTTGCAGAACGCGCACGTGGATTTCTACCAAACGACGTGCTAAGCTTGCCGATGCTGCTCTTTTTAGCAACCGCGCACGGATTTGTGCGAAAACGCGTTTTAAGCATGCACATGCATCTTTTGGTAGACGCGGATGAAGTTTTCTGCAAAACCACAAGATGTGCATGCAAATGGTGCTTTTTGCAGAACGCGCTCGTGGATTTCTACCAAACGACGTGCTAAGCATGCCGATGCTGCTCTTTTTAGCACCCGCGCACGCATTTGTGCGAAAACGCGTTTTAAGCATGCACATGCATCTTTTGGTAGACGCGGATGAAGTTTTCTGCAAAACCACAAGATGTGCATGCAAATGGTGCTTTTCGCAGAACGCGCACGTGGATTTCTACCAAACGACGTGCTAAGCATGCCGATGCTGCTCTTTTTAGCACCCGCGCACGGATTTGTGCGAAAACGCGTTTTAAGCATGCACATGCATCTTTAGGTAGACGCGGATGAAGTTTTCTGCAAAACCACAAGATGTGCATGCAAATGGTGCTTTTGGCAGAACGCGCACGTGGATTTCTACCAAACGACGTGCTAAGCATGCCGATGCTGCTCTTTTTAGCACCCGCGCACGCATTTGTGCGAAAACGCGTTTTAAGCATGCACATGCATCTTTTGGTAGACGCGGATGAAGTTTTCTGCAAAACCACAAGATGTGCATGCAAATGGTGCTTTTTGCAAAACGCGCTCGTGGATTTCTACCAAACGACGTGCTAAGCATGCCGATGCTGCTGTTTTTAGCACCCGCGCACGCATTTGTGCGAAAACGCGTTTTAAGCATGCACATGCATCTTTTGGTAGTCGCGGATGAAGTTTTCTGCAAAACCACAAGATGTGCATGCAAATGGTGCTTTTTGCAGAACGCGCACGTGGATTTCTACCAAACGACCTGCTAAGCATGCCGATGCTGCTCTTTTTAGCACCCGCGCACGGATTTGTGCGAAAACGCGTTTTAATCATGCACATGCAACTTTTGGTAGACGCGGATGAAGTTTTCTGCAAAACCACAAGATGTGCATGCAAATGGTGCTTTTTGCAGAACGCGCACGTGGATTTCTACCAAACGACGTGCTAAGCATGCCGATGCTGCTCTTTTTAGCACCCGCGCACGCATTTGTGCGAAAACGCGTTTTAAGCATGCACATGCATCTTTTGGTAGACGCGGATGAAGTTTTCTGCAAAACCACAAGATGTGCATGCAAATGGTGCTTTTTGCAGAACGCGCACGTGGATTTCTACCAAACGACGTGCTAAGCTTGCCGATGCTGCTCTTTTTAGCACCCGCGCACGGATTTGTGCGAAAACGCGTTTTAAGCATGCACATGCATCTTTTGGTAGACGCGGATGAAGTTTTCTGCAAAACCACAAGATGTGCATGCAAATGGTGCTTTTTGCAGAACGCGCTCGTGGATTTCTACCAAACGACGTGCTAAGCATGCCGATGCTGCTCTTTTTAGCACCCGCGCACGCATTTGTGCGAAAACGCGTTTTAAGCATGCACATGCATCTTTTGGTAGACGCGGATGAAGTTTTCTGCAAAACCACAAGATGTGCATGCAAATGGTGCTTTTCGCAGAACGCGCACGTGGATTTCTACCAAACGACGTGCTAAGCATGCCGATGCTGCTCTTTTTAGCACCCGCGCACGGATTTGTGCGAAAACGCGTTTTAAGCATGCACATGCATCTTTAGGTAGACGCGGATGAAGTTTTCTGCAAAACCACAAGATGTGCATGCAAATGGTGCTTTTGGCAGAACGCGCACGTGGATTTCTACCAAACGACGTGCTAAGCATGCCGATGCTGCTCTTTTTAGCACCCGCGCACGCATTTGTGCGAAAACGCGTTTTAAGCATGCACATGCATCTTTTGGTAGACGCGGATGAAGTTTTCTGCAAAACCACAAGATGTGCATGCAAATGGTGCTTTTTGCAAAACGCGCTCGTGGATTTCTACCAAACGACGTGCTAAGCATGCCGATGCTGCTGTTTTTAGCACCCGCGCACGCATTTGTGCGAAAACGCGTTTTAAGCATGCACATGCATCTTTTGGTAGTCGCGGATGAAGTTTTCTGCAAAACCACAAGATGTGCATGCAAATGGTGCTTTTTGCAGAACGCGCACGTGGATTTCTACCAAACGACCTGCTAAGCATGCCGATGCTGCTCTTTTTAGCACCCGCGCACGGATTTGTGCGAAAACGCGTTTTAATCATGCACATGCAACTTTTGGTAGACGCGGATGAAGTTTTCTGCAAAACCACAAGATGTGCATGCAAATGGTGCTTTTGGCAGAACGCGCACGTGGATTTCTACCAAACGACGTGCTAAGCATGCCGATGCTGCTCTTTTTAGCACCCGCGCACGCATTTGTGCGAAAACGCGTTTTAAGCATGCACATGCATCTTTTGGTAGACGCGGATGAAGTTTTCTGCAAAACCACAAGATGTGCATGCAAATGGTGCTTTTTGCAGAACGCGCTCGTGGATTTCTACCAAACGACGTGCTAAGCATGCCGATGCTGCTCTTTTTAGCACCCGCGCACGCATTTGTGCGAAAACGCGTTTTAAGCATGCACATGCATCTTTTGGTAGACGCGGATGAAGTTTTCTGCAAAACCACAAGATGTGCATGCAAATGGTGCTCTTTGCAGAACGCGCACGTGGATTTCTACCAAACTACGTGCTAAGCATGCCGATGCTGCTCTTTTTAGCACCCGCGCACGGATTTGTGCGAAAACGCGTTTTAAGCATGCACATGCATCTTTTGGTAGACGCGGATGAAGTTTTCTGCAAAACCACAAGATGTGCATGCAAATGGTGCTTTTGGCAGAACGCGCACGTGGATTTCTACCAAACGACGTGTTAAGCATGCCGATGCTGCTCTTTTTAGCACCCGCGCACGCATTTGTGCGAAAACGCGTTTTAAGTATGCACATGCATCTTTTGGTAGACGCGGATGAAGTTTTCTGCAAAACCACAAGATGTGCATGCAAATGGTGCTTTTTGCAGAACGCGCACGTGGATTTCTACCAAACGACGTGCTAAGCATGCCGATGCTGCTCTTTTTAGCACCCGCGCACGGATTTGTGCGAAAACGCGTTTTAAGCATGCACATGCATCTTTTGGTAGACGCGGATGAAGTTTTCTGCAAAACCACAAGATGTGCATGCAAATGGTGCTTTTGGCAGAACGCGCACGTGGATTTCTACCAAACGACGTGCTAAGCATGCCGATGCTGCTCTTTTTAGCACCCGCGCACGCATTTGTGCGAAGACGCGTTTTAAGGATGCACATGCATCTTTTGGTAGACGCGGATGAAGTTTTCTGCAAAACCACAAGATGTGCATGCAAATGGTGCTTTTCGCAGAACGCGCACGTGGATTTCTACCAAACGACGTGCTAAGCATGCCGATGCTGCTCTTTTTAGCACCCGCGCACGGATTTGTGCGAAAACGCGTTTTAAGCATGCACATGCATCTTTAGGTAGACGCGGATGAAGTTTTCTGCAAAACCATAAGATGTGCATGCAAATGGTGCTTTTGGCAGAACGCGCACGTGGATTTCTACCAAACGACGTGCTAAGCATGCCGATGCTGCTCTTTTTAGCACCCGCGCACGCATTTGTGCGAAAACGCGTTTTAAGCATGCACATGCATCTTTTGGTAGACGCGGATGAAGTTTTCTGCAAAACCACAAGATGTGCATGCAACTGGTGCTTTTTGCAGAACGCGCACGTGGATTTCTACCAAACGACGTGCTAAGCTTGCCGATGCTGCTCTTTTTAGCACCCGCGCACGGATTTGTGCGAAAACGCGTTTTAAGCATGCACATGCATCTTTTGGTAGACGCGGATGAAGTTTTCTGCAAAACCACAAGATGTGCATGCAAATGGTGCTTTTGGCAGAACGCGCACGTGGATTTCTACCAAACGACGTGTTAAGCATGCCGATGCTGCTCTTTTTAGCACCCGCGCACGCATTTGTGCGAAAACGCGTTTTAAGTATGCACATGCATCTTTTGGTAGACGCGGATGAAGTTTTCTGCAAAACCACAAGATGTGCATGCAAATGGTGCTTTTTGCAGAACGCGCACGTGGATTTCTACCAAACGACGTGCTAAGCATGCCGATGCTGCTCTTTTTAGCACCCGCGCACGGATTTGTGCGAAAACGCGTTTTAAGCATGCACATGCATCTTTTGGTAGACGCGGATGAAGTTTTCTGCAAAACCACAAGATGTGCATGCAAATGGTGCTTTTGGCAGAACGCGCACGTGGATTTCTACCAAACGACGTGCTAAGCATGCCGATGCTGCTCTTTTTAGCACCCGCGCACGCATTTGTGCGAAGACGCGTTTTAAGGATGCACATGCATCTTTTGGTAGACGCGGATGAAGTTTTCTGCAAAACCACAAGATGTGCATGCAAATGGTGCTTTTCGCAGAACGCGCACGTGGATTTCTACCAAACGACGTGCTAAGCATGCCGATGCTGCTCTTTTTAGCACCCGCGCACGGATTTGTGCGAAAACGCGTTTTAAGCATGCACATGCATCTTTAGGTAGACGCGGATGAAGTTTTCTGCAAAACCATAAGATGTGCATGCAAATGGTGCTTTTGGCAGAACGCGCACGTGGATTTCTACCAAACGACGTGCTAAGCATGCCGATGCTGCTCTTTTTAGCACCCGCGCACGCATTTGTGCGAAAACGCGTTTTAAGCATGCACATGCATCTTTTGGTAGACGCGGATGAAGTTTTCTGCAAAACCACAAGATGTGCATGCAACTGGTGCTTTTTGCAGAACGCGCACGTGGATTTCTACCAAACGACGTGCTAAGCTTGCCGATGCTGCTCTTTTTAGCACCCGCGCACGGATTTGTGCGAAAACGCGTTTTAAGCATGAACATGCATCTTTTGGTAGACGCGGATGAAGTTTTCTGCAAAACCACAAGATGTGCATGCAAATGGTGCTTTTGGCAGAACGCGCACGTGGATTTCTACCAAACGACGTGTTAAGCATGCCGATGCTGCTCTTTTTAGCACCCGCGCACGCATTTGTGCGAAAACGCGTTTTAAGTATGCACATGCATCTTTTGGTAGACGCGGATGAAGTTTTCTGCAAAACCACAAGATGTGCATGCAAATGGTGCTTTTTGCAGAACGCGCACGTGGATTTCTACCAAACGACGTGCTAAGCATGCCGATGCTGCTCTTTTTAGCACCCGCGCACGGATTTGTGCGAAAACGCGTTTTAAGCATGCACATGCATCTTTTGGTAGACGCGGATGAAGTTTTCTGCAAAACCACAAGATGTGCAGGCAAATGGTGCTTTTGGCAGAACGCGCACGTGGATTTCTACCAAACGACGTGCTAAGCATGCCGATGCTGCTCTTTTTAGCACCCGCGCACGCATTTGTGCGAAAACGCGTTTTAAGCATGCACATGCATCTTTTGGTAGACGCGGATGAAGTTTTCTGCAAAACCACAAGATGTGCATGCAAATGGTGCTTTTGGCAGAACGCGCACGTAGATTTCTACCAAACGACGTGCTAAGCATGCCGATGCTGCTCTTTTTAGCACCCGCGCACGCATTTGTGCGAAAACGCGTTTTAAGCATGCACATGCATCTTTTGGTAGACGCGGATGAAGTTTTCTGCAAAACCACAAGATGTGCATGCAAATGGTGCTTTTTGCAGAACGCGCACGTGGATTTCTACCAAACGACGTGCTAAGCATGCCGATGCTGCTCTTTTTAGCACCCGCGCACGCATTTGTGCGAAAACGCGTTTTAAGCATGCACATGCATCTTTTGGTAGACGCGGATGAAGTTTTCTGCAAAACCACAAGATGTGCATGCAAATGGTGCTTTTCGCAGAACGCGCACGTGGATTTCTACCAAACGACGTGCTAAGCATGCCGATGCTGCTCTTTTTAGCACCCGCGCACGGATTTGTGCGAAAACGCGTTTTAAGCATGCACATGCATATTTAGGTAGACGCGGATGAAGTTTTCTGCAAAACCATAAGATGTGCATGCAAATGGTGCTTTTGGCAGAACGCGCACGTGGATTTCTACCAAACGACGTGCTAAGCATGCCGATGCTGCTCTTTTTAGCACCCGCGCACGCATTTGTGCGAAAACGCGTTTTAAGCATGCACATGCATCTTTTGGTAGACGCGGATGAAGTTTTCTGCAAAACCACAAGATGTGCATGCAACTGGTGCTTTTTGCAGAACGCGCACGTGGATTTCTACCAAACGACGTGCTAAGCTTGCCGATGCTGCTCTTTTTAGCACCCGCGCACGGATTTGTGCGAAAACGCGTTTTAAGCATGCACATGCATCTTTTGGTAGACGCGGATGAAGTTTTCTGCAAAACCACAAGATGTGCATGCAAATGGTGCTTTTGGCAGAACGCGCACGTGGATTTCTACCAAACGACGTGCTAAGCATGCCGATGCTGCTCTTTTTAGCACCCGCGCACGCATTTGTGCGAAAACGCGTTTTAAGCATGCACATGCATCTTTTGGTAGACGCGGATGAAGTTTTCTGCAAAACCACAAGATGTGCATGCAAATGGTGCTTTTGGCAGAACGCGCACGTGGATTTCTACCAAACGACGTGCTAAGCATGCCGATGCTGCTCTTTTTAGCACCCGCGCACGCATTTGTGCGAAAACGCGTTTTAAGCATGCACATGCGTCTTTTGGTAGACGCGGATGAAGTTTTCTGCAAAACCACAAGATGTGCATGCAAATGGTGCTTTTGGCAGGACGCGCACGTAGATTTCTACCAAACGACGTGCTAAGCATGCCGATGCTGCTCTTTTTAGCACCCGCGCACGCATTTGTGCGAAAACGCGTTTTAAGCATGCACATGCATCTTTTGGTAGACGCGGATGAAGTTTTCTGCAAAACCACAAGATGTGCATGCAAATGGTGCTTTTTGCAGAACGCGCTCGTGGATTTCTACCAAACGACGTGCTAAGCATGCCGATGCTGCTCTTTTTAGCACCCGCGCACGCATTTGTGCGAAAACGCGTTTTAAGCATGCACATGCATCTTTTGGTAGACGCGGATGAAGTTTTCTGCAAAACCACAAGATGTGCATGCAAATGGTGCTTTTTGCAGAACGCGCACGTGGATTTCTACCAAACGACGTGCTAAGCATGCCGATGCTGCTCTTTTTAGCACCCGCGCACGGATTTGTGCGAAAACGCGTTTTAAGCATGCACATGCATCTTTTGGTAGACGCGGATGAAGTTTTCTGCAAAACCACAATATGTGCATGCAAATGGTGCTTTTGGCAGAACGCGCACGTGGATTTCTACCAAACGACGTGCTAAGCATGCCGATGCTGCTCTTTTTAGCACCCGCGCACGCATTTGTGCGAAAACGCGTTTTAAGGATGCACATGCATCTTTTGGTAGACGCGGATGAAGTTTTCTGCAAAACCACAAGATGTGCATGCAAATGGTGCTTTTCGCAGAACGCGCACGTGGATTTCTACCAAACGACGTGCTAAGCATGCCGATGCTGCTCTTTTTAGCACCCGCGCACGGATTTGTGCGAAAACGCGTTTTAAGCATGCACATGCATCTTTAGGTAGACGCGGATGAAGTTTTCTGCAAAACCACAAGATGTGCATGCAAATGGTGCTTTTGGCAGAACGCGCACGTGGATTTCTACCAAACGACGTGCTAAGCATGCCGATGCTGCACTTTTTAGCACCCGCGCACGCATTTGTGCGAAAACGCGTTTTAAGCATGCACATGCATCTTTTGGTAGACGCGGATGAAGTTTTCTGCAAAACCACAAGATGTGCATGCAACTGGTGCTTTTTGCAGAACGCGCACGTGGATTTCTACCAAACGACGTGCTAAGCTTGCCGATGCTGCTCTTTTTAGCACCCGCGCACGGATTTGTGCGAAAACGCGTTTTAAGCATGCACATGCATCTTTTGGTAGACGCGGATGAAGTTTTCTGCAAAACCACAAGATGTGCATGCAAATGGTGCTTTTGGCAGAACGCGCACGTGGATTTCTACCAAACGACGTGCTAAGCATGCCGATGCTGCTCTTTTTAGCACCCGCGCACGCATTTGTGCGAAAACGCGTTTTAAGCATGCACATGCATCTTTTGGTAGACGCGGATGAAGTTTTCTGCAAAACCACAAGATGTGCATGCAAATGGTGCTTTTTGCAGAACGCGCACGTGGATTTCTACCAAACAACGTGCTAAGCATGCCGATGCTGCTCTTTTTAGCACCCGCGCACGGATTTGTGCGAAAACGCGTTTTAAGCATGCACATGCATCTTTTGGTAGACGCGGATGAAGTTTTCTGCAAAACCACAAGATGTGCATGCAAATGGTGCTTTTGGCAGAACGCGCACGTGGATTTCTACCAAACGACGTGCTAAGCATGCCGATGCTGCTCTTTTTAGCACCCGCGCACGCATTTGTGCGAAAACGCGTTTTAAGCATGCACATGCATCTTTTGGTAGACGCGGATGAAGTTTTCTGCAAAACCACAAGATGTGCATGCAAATGGTGCTTTTGGCAGAACGCGCACGTAGATTTCTACCAAACGACGTGCTAAGCATGCCGATGCTGCTCTTTTTAGCACCCGCGCACGCATTTGTGCGAAAACGCGTTTTAAGCATGCACATGCATCTTTTGGTAGACGCGGATGAAGTTTTCTGCAAAACCACAAGATGTGCATGCAAATGGTGCTTTTTGCAGAACGCGCACGTGGATTTCTACCAAACGACGTGCTAAGCATGCCGATGCTGCTCTTTTTAGCACCCGCGCACGCATTTGTGCGAAAACGCGTTTTAAGCATGCACATGCATCTTTTGGTAGACGCGGATGAAGTTTTCTGCAAAACCACAAGATGTGCATGCAAATGGTGCTTTTTTGCAGAACGCGCACGTGGATTTCTACCAAACGACGTGCTAAGCATGCCGATGCTGCTCTTTTTAGCACCCGCGCACGCATTTGTGCGAAAACGCGTTTTAAGCATGCACATGCATCTTTTGGTAGACGCGGATGAAGTTTTCTGCAAAACCACAAGATGTGCATGCAAATGGTGCTTTTTGCAGAACGCGCACGTGGATTTCTACCAAACGACGTGCTAAGCATGCCGATGCTGCTCTTTTTAGCACCCGCGCACGGATTTGTGCGAAAACGCGTTTTAAGCATGCACATGCATCTTTTGGTAGACGCGGATGAAGTTTTCTGCAAAACCACAAGATGTGCATGCAAATGGTGCTTTTGGCAGAACGCGCACGTGGATTTCTACCAAACGACGTGCTAAGCATGCCGATGCTGCTCTTTTTAGCACCCGCGCACGCATTTGTGCGAAAACGCGTTTTAAGCATGCACATGCATCTTTTGGTAGACGCGGATGAAGTTTTCTGCAAAACCACAAGATGTGCATGCAAATGGTGCTTTTTGCAGAACGCGCTCGTGGATTTCTACCAAACGACGTGCTAAGCATGCCGATGCTGCTCTTTTTAGCACCCGCGCACGCATTTGTGCGAAAACGCGTTTTAAGCATGCACATGCATCTTTTGGTAGACGCGGATGAAGTTTTCTGCAAAACCACAAGATGTGCATGCAAATGGTGCTTTTTGCAGAACGCGCACGTGGATTTCTACCAAACGACGTGCTAAGCATGCCGATGCTGCTCTTTTTAGCACCCGCGCACGGATTTGTGCGAAAACGCGTTTTAAGCATGCACATGCATCTTTTGGTAGACGCGGATGAAGTTTTCTGCAAAACCACCAGATGTGCATGCAAATGGTGCTTTTTGCAGAACGCGCACGTGGATTTCTACCAAACGACGTGCTAAGCATGCCGATGCTGCTCTTTTTAGCACCCGCGCACGCATTTGTGCGAAAACGCGTTTTAAGCATACACATGCATCTTTTGGTAGACGCGGATGAAGTTTTCTGCAAAACCACAAGATGTGCATGCAAATGGTGCTTTTTGCAGAACGCGCACGTGGATTTCTACCAAACGACGTGCTAAGCTTGCCGATGCTGCTCTTTTTAGCACCCGCGCACGGATTTGTGCGAAAACGCGTTTTAAGCATGCACATGCATCTTTTGGTAGACGCGGATGAAGTTTTCTGCAAAACCACAAGATGTGCATGCAAATGGTGCTTTTTGCAGAACGCGCACGTGGATTTCTTCCAAACGACGTGCTAAGCATGCCGATGCTGCTCTTTTTAGCACCCGCGCACGCATTTGTGCGAAAACGCGTTTTAAGCATGCACATGCATCTTTTGGTAGACGCGGATGAAGTTTTCTGCAAAACCACAAGATGTGCATGCAAATGGTGCTTTTGGCAGAACGCGCACGTGGATTTCTACCAAACGACGTGCTAAGCATGCCGATGCTGCTCTTTTTAGCACCCGCGCACGCATTTGTGCGAAAACGCGTTTTAAGCATGCACATGCATCTTTTGGTAGACACGGATGAAGTTTTCTGCAAAACCACAAGATGTGCATGCAAATGGTGCTTTTTGCAGAACGCGCTCGTGGATTTCTACCAAACGACGTGCTAAGCATGCCGATGCTGCTCTTTTTAGCACCCGCGCACGCATTTGTGCGAAAACGCGTTTTAAGCATGCACATGCATCTTTTGGTAGACGCGGATGAAGTTTTCTGCAAAACCACAAGATGTGCATGCAAATGGTGCTTTTTGCAGAACGCGCACGTGGATTTCTACCAAACGACGTGCTAAGCATGCCGATGCTGCTCTTTTTAGCACCCGCGCACGGATTTGTGCGAAAACGCGTTTTAAGCATGCACATGCATCTTTTGGTAGACGCGGATGAAGTTTTCTGCAAAACCACAAGATGTGCATGCAAATGGCGCTTTTGGCAGAACGCGCACGTGGATTTCTACCAAACGACGTGCTAAGCATGCCGATGCTGCTCTTTTTAGCACCCGCGCACGCATTTGTGCGAAAACGCGTTTTAAGCATGCACATGCATCTTTTGGTAGACGCGGATGAAGTTTTCTGCAAAACCACAAGATGTGCATGCAAATGGTGCTTTTTGCAGAACGCGCACGTGGATTTCTACCAAACGACGTGCTAAGCATGCCGATGCTGCTCTTTTTAGCACCCGCGCACGGATTTGTGCGAAAACGCGTTTTAAGCATGCACATGCATCTTTAGGTAGACGCGGATGAAGTTTTCTGCAAAACCACAAGATGTGCATGCAAATGGTGCTTTTGGCAGAACGCGCACGTGGATTTCTACCAAACGACGTGCTAAGCATGCCGATGCTGCTCTTTTTAGCACCCGCGCACGCATTTGTGCGAAAACGCGTTTTAAGCATGCACATGCATCTTTTGGTAGACGCGGATGAAGTTTTCTGCAAAACCACAAGATGTGCATGCAACTGGTGCTTTTTGCAGAACGCGCACGTGGATTTCTACCAAACGACGTGCTAAGCTTGCCGATGCTGCTCTTTTTAGCACCCGCGCACGGATTTGTGCGAAAACGCGTTTTAAGCATGCACATGCATCTTTTGGTAGACGCGGATGAAGTTTTCTGCAAAACCACAAGATGTGCATGCAAATGGTGCTTTTGGCAGAACGCGCACGTGGATTTCTACCAAACGACGTGCTAAGCATGCCGATGCTGCTCTTTTTAGCACCCGCGCACGCATTTGTGCGAAAACGCGTTTTAAGCATGCACATGCATCTTTTGGCAGACGCGGATGAAGTTTTCTGCAAAACCACAAGATGTGCATGCAAATGGTGCTTTTTGCAGAACGCGCACGTGGATTTCTACCAAACAACGTGCTAAGCATGCCGATGCTGCTCTTTTTAGCACCCGCGCACGGATTTGTGCGAAAACGCGTTTTAAGCATGCACATGCATATTTTGGTAGACGCGGATGAAGTTTTCTGCAAAACCACAAGATGTGCATGCAAATGGTGCTTTTGGCAGAACGCGCACGTGGATTTCTACCAAACGACGTGCTAAGCATGCCGATGCTGCTCTTTTTAGCACCCGCGCACGCATTTGTGCGAAAACGCGTTTTAAGCATGCACATGCATCTTTTGGTAGACGCGGATGAAGTTTTCTGCAAAACCACAAGATGTGCATGCAAATGGTGCTTTTGGCAGAACGCGCACGTAGATTTCTACCAAACGACGTGCTAAGCATGCCGATGCTGCTCTTTTTAGCACCCGCGCACGCATTTGTGCGAAAACGCGTTTTAAGCATGCACATGCATCTTTTGGTAGACGCGGATGAAGTTTTCTGCAAAACCACAAGATGTGCATGCAAATGGTGCTTTTTGCAGAACGCGCACGTGGATTTCTACCAAACGACGTGCTAAGCATGCCGATGCTGCTCTTTTTAGCACCCGCGCACGCATTTGTGCGAAAACGCGTTTTAAGCATGCACATGCATCTTTTGGTAGACGCGGATGAAGTTTTCTGCAAAACCACAAGATGTGCATGCAAATGGTGCTTTTTTGCAGAACGCGCACGTGGATTTCTACCAAACGACGTGCTAAGCATGCCGATGCTGCTCTTTTTAGCACCCGCGCACGCATTTGTGCGAAAACGCGTTTTAAGCATGCACATGCATCTTTTGGTAGACGCGGATGAAGTTTTCTGCAAAACCACAAGATGTGCATGCAAATGGTGCTTTTTGCAGAACGCGCACGTGGATTTCTACCAAACGACGTGCTAAGCATGCCGATGCTGCTCTTTTTAGCACCCGCGCACGGATTTGTGCGAAAACGCGTTTTAAGCATGCACATGCATCTTTTGGTAGACGCGGATGAAGTTTTCTGCAAAACCACAAGATGTGCATGCAAATGGTGCTTTTGGCAGAACGCGCACGTGGATTTCTACCAAACGACGTGCTAAGCATGCCGATGCTGCTCTTTTTAGCACCCGCGCACGCATTTGTGCGAAAACGCGTTTTAAGCATGCACATGCATCTTTTGGTAGACGCGGATGAAGTTTTCTGCAAAACCACAAGATGTGCATGCAAATGGTGCTTTTTGCAGAACGCGCTCGTGGATTTCTACCAAACGACGTGCTAAGCATGCCGATGCTGCTCTTTTTAGCACCCGCGCACGCATTTGTGCGAAAACGCGTTTTAAGCATGCACATGCATCTTTTGGTAGACGCGGATGAAGTTTTCTGCAAAACCACAAGATGTGCATGCAAATGGTGCTTTTTGCAGAACGCGCACGTGGATTTCTACCAAACGACGTGCTAAGCATGCCGATGCTGCTCTTTTTAGCACCCGCGCACGGATTTGTGCGAAAACGCGTTTTAAGCATGCACATGCATCTTTTGGTAGACGCGGATGAAGTTTTCTGCAAAACCACCAGATGTGCATGCAAATGGTGCTTTTTGCAGAACGCGCACGTGGATTTCTACCAAACGACGTGCTAAGCATGCCGATGCTGCTCTTTTTAGCACCCGCGCACGCATTTGTGCGAAAACGCGTTTTAAGCATACACATGCATCTTTTGGTAGACGCGGATGAAGTTTTCTGCAAAACCACAAGATGTGCATGCAAATGGTGCTTTTTGCAGAACGCGCACGTGGATTTCTACCAAACGACGTGCTAAGCTTGCCGATGCTGCTCTTTTTAGCACCCGCGCACGGATTTGTGCGAAAACGCGTTTTAAGCATGCACATGCATCTTTTGGTAGACGCGGATGAAGTTTTCTGCAAAACCACAAGATGTGCATGCAAATGGTGCTTTTTGCAGAACGCGCACGTGGATTTCTTCCAAACGACGTGCTAAGCATGCCGATGCTGCTCTTTTTAGCACCCGCGCACGCATTTGTGCGAAAACGCGTTTTAAGCATGCACATGCATCTTTTGGTAGACGCGGATGAAGTTTTCTGCAAAACCACAAGATGTGCATGCAAATGGTGCTTTTGGCAGAACGCGCACGTGGATTTCTACCAAACGACGTGCTAAGCATGCCGATGCTGCTCTTTTTAGCACCCGCGCACGCATTTGTGCGAAAACGCGTTTTAAGCATGCACATGCATCTTTTGGTAGACACGGATGAAGTTTTCTGCAAAACCACAAGATGTGCATGCAAATGGTGCTTTTTGCAGAACGCGCTCGTGGATTTCTACCAAACGACGTGCTAAGCATGCCGATGCTGCTCTTTTTAGCACCCGCGCACGCATTTGTGCGAAAACGCGTTTTAAGCATGCACATGCATCTTTTGGTAGACGCGGATGAAGTTTTCTGCAAAACCACAAGATGTGCATGCAAATGGTGCTTTTTGCAGAACGCGCACGTGGATTTCTACCAAACGACGTGCTAAGCATGCCGATGCTGCTCTTTTTAGCACCCGCGCACGGATTTGTGCGAAAACGCGTTTTAAGCATGCACATGCATCTTTTGGTAGACGCGGATGAAGTTTTCTGCAAAACCACAAGATGTGCATGCAAATGGCGCTTTTGGCAGAACGCGCACGTGGATTTCTACCAAACGACGTGCTAAGCATGCCGATGCTGCTCTTTTTAGCACCCGCGCACGCATTTGTGCGAAAACGCGTTTTAAGCATGCACATGCATCTTTTGGTAGACGCGGATGAAGTTTTCTGCAAAACCACAAGATGTGCATGCAAATGGTGCTTTTTGCAGAACGCGCACGTGGATTTCTACCAAACAACGTGCTAAGCATGCCGATGCTGCTCTTTTTAGCACCCGCGCACGGATTTGTGCGAAAACGCGTTTTAAGCATGCACATGCATCTTTTGGTAGACGCGGATGAAGTTTTCTGCAAAACCACAAGATGTGCATGCAAATGGTGCTTTTGGCAGAACGCGCACGTGGATTTCTACCAAACGACGTGCTAAGCATGCCGATGCTGCTCTTTTTAGCACCCGCGCACGCATTTGTGCGAAAACGCGTTTTAAGCATGCACATGCATCTTTTGGTAGACGCGGATGAAGTTTTCTGCAAAACCACAAGATGTGCATGCAAATGGTGCTTTTGGCAGAACGCGCACGTAGATTTCTACCAAACGACGTGCTAAGCATGCCGATGCTGCTCTTTTTAGCACCCGCGCACGCATTTGTGCGAAAACGCGTTTTAAGCATGCACATGCATCTTTTGGTAGACGCGGATGAAGTTTTCTGCAAAACCACAAGATGTGCATGCAAATGGTGCTTTTTGCAGAACGCGCACGTGGATTTCTACCAAACGACGTGCTAAGCATGCCGATGCTGCTCTTTTTAGCACCCGCGCACGCATTTGTGCGAAAACGCGTTTTAAGCATGCACATGCATCTTTTGGTAGACGCGGATGAAGTTTTCTGCAAAACCACAAGATGTGCATGCAAATGGTGCTTTTTGCAGAACGCGCACGTGGATTTCTACCAAACGACGTGCTAAGCATGCCGATGCTGCTCTTTTTAGCACCCGCGCACGCATTTGTGCGAAAACGCGTTTTAAGCATGCACATGCATCTTTTGGTAGACGCGGATGAAGTTTTCTGCAAAACCACAAGATGTGCATGCAAATGGTGCTTTTTGCAGAACGCGCACGTGGATTTCTACCAAACGACGTGCTAAGCATGCCGATGCTGCTCTTTATAGCACCCGCGCACGGATTTGTGCGAAAACGCGTTTTAAGCATGCACATGCATCTTTTGGTAGACGCGGATGAAGTTTTCTGCAAAACCACAAGATGTGCATGCAAATGGTGCTTTTGGCAGAACGCGCACGTGGATTTCTACCAAACGACGTGCTAAGCATGCCGATGCTGCTCTTTTTAGCACCCGCGCGCGCATTTGTGCGAAAACGCGTTTTAAGCATGCACATGCATCTTTTGGTAGACGCGGATGAAGTTTTCTGCAAAACCACAAGATGTGCATGCAAATGGTGCTTTTTGCAGAACGCGCTCGTGGATTTCTACCAAACGACGTGCTAAGCATGCCGATGCTGCTCTTTTTAGCACCCGCGCACGCATTTGTGCGAAAACGCGTTTTAAGCATGCACATGCATCTTTTGGTAGACGCGGATGAAGTTTTCTGCAAAACCACAAGATGTGCATGCAAATGGTGCTTTTTGCAGAACGCGCACGTGGATTTCTACCAAACGACGTGCTAAGCATGCCGATGCTGCTCTTTTTAGCACCCGCGCACGGATTTGTGCGAAAACGCGTTTTAAGCATGCACATGCATCTTTTGGTAGACGCGGATGAAGTTTTCTGCAAAACCACAAGATCTGCATGCAAATGGTGCTTTTTGCAGAACGCGCACGTGGATTTCTACCAAACGACGTGCTAAGCATGCCGATGCTGCTCTTTTTAGCACCCGCGCACGCATTTGTGCGAAAACGCGTTTTAAGCATACACATGCATCTTTTGGTAGACGCGGATGAAGTTTTCTGCAAAACCACAAGATGTGCATGCAAATGGTGCTTTTTGCAGAACGCGCACGTGGATTTCTACCAAACGACGTGCTAAGCTTGCCGATGCTGCTCTTTTTAGCACCCGCGCACGGATTTGTGCGAAAACGCGTTTTAAGCATGCACATGCATCTTTTGGTAGACGCGGATGAAGTTTTCTGCAAAACCACAAGATGTGCATGCAAATGGTGCTTTTTGCAGAACGCGCACGTGGATTTCTTCCAAACGACGTGCTAAGCATGCCGATGCTGCTCTTTTTAGCACCCGCGCACGCATTTGTGCGAAAACGCGTTTTAAGCATGCACATGCATCTTTTGGTAGACGCGGATGAAGTTTTCTGCAAAACCACAAGATGTGCATGCAAATGGTGCTTTTTGCAGAACGCGCACGTGGATTTCTACCAAACGACGTGCTAAGCATGCCGATGCTGCTCTTTTTAGCACCCGCGCACGGATTTGTGCGAAAACGCGTTTTAAGCATGCACATGCGTCTTTTGGTAGACGCGGATGAAGTTTTCTGCAAAACCACAAGATGTGCATGCAAATGGTGCTTTTGGCAGAACGCGCACGTGGATTTCTACCAAACGACGTGCTAAGCATGCCGATGCTGCTCTTTTTAGCACCCGCGCACGCATTTGTGCGAAAACGCGTTTTAAGCATGCACATGCATCTTTTGGTAGACGCGGATGAAGTTTTCTGCAAAACCACAAGATGTGCATGCAAATGGTGCTTTTTGCAGAACGCGCTCGTGGATTTCTACCAAACGACGTGCTAAGCATGCCGATGCTGCTCTTTTTAGCACCCGCGCACGCATTTGTGCGAAAACGCGTTTTAAGCATGCACATGCATCTTTTGGTAGACGCGGATGAAGTTTTCTGCAAAACCACAAGATGTGCATGCAAATGGTGCTTTTTGCAGAACGCGCACGTGGATTTCTACCAAACGACGTGCTAAGCATGCCGATGCTGCTCTTTTTAGCACCCGCGCACGGATTTGTGCGAAAACGCGTTTTAAGCATGCACATGCATCTTTTGGTAGACGCGGATGAAGTTTTCTGCAAAACCACAAGATGTGCATGCAAATGGTGCTTTTTGCAGAACGCGCACGTGGATTTCTACCAAACGACGTGCTAAGCATGCCGATGCTGCTCTTTTTAGCACCCGCGCACGCATTTGTGCGAAAACGCGTTTTAAGCATGCACATGCATCTTTTGGTAGACGCGGATGAAGTTTTCTGCAAAACCACAAGATGTGCATGCAAATGGTGCTTTTGGCAGAACGCGCACGTGGATTTCTACCAAACGACGTGCTAAGCTTGCCGATGCTGCTCTTTTTAGCACCCGCGCACGGATTTGTGCGAAAACGCGTTTTAAGCATGCACATGCATCTTTTGGTAGACGCGGATGAAGTTTTCTGCAAAACCACAAGATGTGCATGCAAATGGTGCTTTTGGCAGAACGCGCACGTGGATTTCTACCAAACGACGTGCTAAGCATGCCGATGCTGCTCTTTTTAGCACCCGCGCACGGATTTGTGCGAAAACGCGTTTTAAGCATGCACATGCATCTTTTGGTAGACGCGGATGAAGTTTTCTGCAAAACCACAAGATGTGCATGCAAATGGTGCTTTTTGCAGAACGCGCACGTGGACTTCTACCAAACGACGTGCTAAGGATGCCGATGCTGCTTTTTTTAGCACCCGCGCACGCATTTGTGCGAAAACGCGTTTTAAGCATGCACATGCATCTTTTGGTAGACGCGGATGAAGTTTTCTGCAAAACCACAAGATGTGCATGCAAATGGTGCTTTTTGCAGAACGCGCACGTGGATTTCTACCAAACGACGTGCTAAGCATGCCGATGCTGCTCTTTTTAGCACCCGCGCACGCATTTGTGCGAAAACGCGTTTTAAGCATGCACATGCATCTTTTGGTAGACACGGATGAAGTTTTCTGCAAAACCACAAGATGTGCATGCAAATGGTGCTTTTTGCAGAACGCGCACGTGGATTTCTACCAAACGACGTGCTAAGCTTGCCGATGCTGCTCTTTTTAGCACCCGCGCACGGATTTGTGCGAAAACGCGTTTTAAGCATGCACATGCATCTTTTGGTAGACGCGGATGAAGTTTTCTGCAAAACCACAAGATGTGCATGCAAATGGTGCTTTTTGCAGAACGCGCACGTGGATTTCTACCAAACGACGTGCTAAGCATGCCGATGCTGCTCTTTTTAGCACCCGCGCACGGATTTGTGCGAAAACGCGTTTTAAGCATGCACATGCATCTTTTGGTAGACGCGGATGAAGTTTTCTGCAAAACCACAAGATGTGCATGCAAATGGTGCTTTTTGCAGAACGCGCACGTGGATTTCTACCAAACGACGTGCTAAGCATGCCGATGCTGCTCTTTTTAGCACCCGCGCACGCATTTGTGCGAAAACGCGTTTTAAGCATGCACATGCATCTTTTGGTAGACGCGGATGAAGTTTTCTGCAAAACCACAAGATGTGCATGCAAATGGTGCTTTTGGCAGAACGCGCACGTGGATTTCTACCAAACGACGTGCTAAGCTTGCCGATGCTGCTCTTTTTAGCACCCGCGCACGGATTTGTGCGAAAACGCGTTTTAAGCATGCACATGCATCTTTTGGTAGACGCGGATGAAGTTTTCTGCAAAACCACAAGATGTGCATGCAAATGGTGCTTTTGGCAGAACGCGCACGTGGATTTCTACCAAACGACGTGCTAAGCATGCCGATGCTGCTCTTTTTAGCACCCGCGCACGGATTTGTGCGAAAACGCGTTTTAAGCATGCACATGCATCTTTTGGTAGACGCGGATGAAGTTTTCTGCAAAACCACAAGATGTGCATGCAAATGGTGCTTTTTGCAGAACGCGCACGTGGACTTCTACCAAACGACGTGCTAAGGATGCCGATGCTGCTTTTTTTAGCACCCGCGCACGCATTTGTGCGAAAACGCGTTTTAAGCATGCACATGCATCTTTTGGTAGACGCGGATGAAGTTTTCTGCAAAACCACAAGATGTGCATGCAAATGGTGCTTTTTGCAGAACGCGCACGTGGATTTCTACCAAACGACGTGCTAAGCATGCCGATGCTGCTCTTTTTAGCACCCGCGCACGCATTTGTGCGAAAACGCGTTTTAAGCATGCACATGCATCTTTTGGTAGACACGGATGAAGTTTTCTGCAAAACCACAAGATGTGCATGCAAATGGTGCTTTTTGCAGAACGCGCACGTGGATTTCTACCAAACGACGTGCTAAGCTTGCCGATGCTGCTCTTTTTAGCACCCGCGCACGGATTTGTGCGAAAACGCGTTTTAAGCATGCACATGCATCTTTTGGTAGACGCGGATGAAGTTTTCTGCAAAACCACAAGATGTGCATGCAAATGGTGCTTTTGGCAGAACGCGCACGTGGATTTCTACCAAACGACGTGCTAAGCATGACGATGCTGCTCTTTTTAGCACCCGCGCACGGATTTGTGCGAAAACGCGTTTTAAGCATGCACATGCATCTTTTGGTAGACGCGGATGAAGTTTTCTGCAAAACCACAAGATGTGCATGCAAATGGTGCTTTTTGCAGAACGCGCACGTGGACTTCTACCAAACGACGTGCTAAGGATGCCGATGCTGCTCTTTTTAGCACCCGCGCACGCATTTGTGCGAAAACGCGTTTTAAGCATGCACATGCATCTTTTGGTAGACGCGGATGAAGTTTTCTGCAAAACCACAATATGTGCATGCAAATGGTGCTTTTAGCAGAACGCGCACGTGGATTTCTACCAAACGACATGCTAAGCTTGCCGATGCTGCTCTTTTTAGCACCCGCGCACGGATTTGTGCGAAAACGCGTTTTAAGCATGCACATGCCTCTTTTGGTAGACGCGGATGAAGTTTTCTGCAAAACCACAAGATGTGCATGCAAATGGTGCTTTTGGCAGAACGCGCACGTGGATTTCTACCAAACGACGTGCGAAGCATGCCGATGCTGCTCTTTTTAGCACCCGCGCACGCATTTGTGCGAAAACGCGTTTTAAGCATGCACATGCATCTTTTGATAGACGCGGATGAAGTTTTCTGCAAAACCACAAGATGTGCATGCAAATGGTGCTTTTTGCAGAACGCGCACGTGGATTTCTACCAAACGACGTGCTAAGCATGCCGATGCTGCTCTTTTTAGCACCCGCGCACGCATTTGTGCGAAAACGCGTTTTAAGCATGCACATGCATCTTTTGGTAGACGCGGATGAAGTTTTCTGCAAAACCACAAGATGTGCATGCAAATGGTGCTTTTGGCAGAACGCGCACGTGGATTTCTACCAAACGACGTGCTAAGCTTGCCGATGCTGCTCTTTTTAGCACCCGCGCACGGATTTGTGCGAAAACGCGTTTTAAGCATGCACATGCATCTTTTGGTAGACGCGGATGAAGTTTTCTGCAAAACCACAAGATGTGCATGCAAATGGTGCTTTTGGCAGAACGCGCACATGGATTTCTACCAAACGACGTGCTAAGCATGCCGATGCTGCTCTTTTTAGCACCCGCGCACGGATTTGTGCGAAAACGCGTTTTAAGCATGCACATGCATCTTTTGGTAGACGCGGATGAAGTTTTCTGCAAAACCACAAGATGTGCATGCAAATGGTGCTTTTTGCAGAACGCGCACGTGGACTTCTACCAAACGACGTGCTAAGGATGCCGATGCTGCTCTTTTTAGCACCCGCGCACGCATTTGTGCGAAAACGCGTTTTAAGCATGCACATGCATCTTTTGGTAGACGCGGATGAAGTTTTCTGCAAAACCACAAGATGTGCATGCAAATGGTGCTTTTTGCAGAACGCGCACGTGGATTTCTACCAAACGACGTGCTAAGCATGCCGATGCTGCTCTTTTTAGCACCCGCGCACGCATTTGTGCGAAAACGCGTTTTAAGCATGCACATGCATCTTTTGGTAGACGCGGATGAAGTTTTCTGCAAAACCACAAGATGTGCATGCAAATGGTGCTTTTTGCAGAACGCGCACGTGGATTTCTACCAAACGACGTGCTAAGCTTGCCGATGATGCTCTTTTTAGCACCCGCGCACGCATTTGTGCGAAAACGCGTTTTAAGCATGCACATGCATCTTTTGGTAGACGCGGATGAAGTTTTCTGCAAAACCACAATATGTGCATGCAAATGGTGCTTTTTGCAGAACGCGCACGTGGATTTCTACCAAACGACATGCTAAGCTTGCCGATGCTGCTCTTTTTAGCACCCGCGCACGGATTTGTGGGAAAACGCGTTTTAAGCATGCACATGCCTCTTTTGGTAGACGCGGATGAAGTTTTCTGCAAAACCACAAGATGTGCATGCAAATGGTGCTTTTGGCAGAACGCGCACGTGGATTTCTACCAAACGACGTGCGAAGCATGCCGATGCTGCTCTTTTTAGCACCCGCGCACGCATTTGTGCGAAAACGCGTTTTAAGCATGCACATGCATCTTTTGATAGACGCGGATGAAGTTTTCTGCAAAACCACAAGATGTGCATGCAAATGGTGCTTTTTGCAGAACGCGCACGTGGATTTCTACCAAACGACGTGCTAAGCATGCCGATGCTGCTCTTTTTAGCACCCGCGCACGGATTTGTGCGAAAACGCGTTTTAAGCATGCACATGCATCTTTTGGTAGACGCGGATGAAGCTTTCTGCAAAACCACAAGATGTGCATGCAAATGGTGCTTTTTGCAGAACGCGCACGTGGATTTCTACCAAACGACGTGCTAAGCATGCCGATGCTGCTCTTTTTAGCACCCGCGCACGCATTTGTGCGAAAACGCGTTTTAAGCATGCACATGCATCTTTTGGTAGACGCGGATGAAGTTTTCTGCAAAACCACAAGATGTGCATGCAAATGGTGCTTTTGGCAGAACGCGCACGTGGATTTCTACCAAACGACGTGCTAAGCTTGCCGATGCTGCTCTTTTTAGCACCCGCGCACGGATTTGTGCGAAAACGCGTTTTAAGCATGCACATGCATCTTTTGGTAGACGCGGATGAAGTTTTCTGCAAAACCACAAGATGTGCATGCAAATGGTGCTTTTTGCAGAACGCGCACGTGGATTTCTACCAAACGACGTGCTAAGCATGCCGATGCTGCTCTTTTTAGCACCCGCGCACGGATTTGTGCGAAAACGCGTTTTAAGCATGCACATGCATCTTTTGGTAGACGCGGATGAAGTTTTCTGCAAAACCACAAGATGTGCATGCAAATGGTGCTTTTTGCAGAACGCGCACGTGGATTTCTACCAAACGACGTGCTAAGCATGCCGATGCTGCTCTTTTTAGCACCCGCGCACGCATTTGTGCGAAAACGCGTTTTAAGCATGCACATGCATCTTTTGGTAGACGCGGATGAAGTTTTCTGCAAAACCACAAGATGTGCATGCAAATGGTGCTTTTGGCAGAACGCGCACGTGGATTTCTACCAAACGACGTGCTAAGCTTGCCGATGCTGCTCTTTTTAGCACCCGCGCACGGATTTGTGCGAAAACGCGTTTTAAGCATGCACATGCATCTTTTGGTAGACGCGGATGAAGTTTTCTGCAAAACCACAAGATGTGCATGCAAATGGTGCTTTTGGCAGAACGCGCACATGGATTTCTACCAAACGACGTGCTAAGCATGCCGATGCTGCTCTTTTTAGCACCCGCGCACGGATTTGTGCGAAAACGCGTTTTAAGCATGCACATGCATCTTTTGGTAGACGCGGATGAAGTTTTCTGCAAAACCACAAGATGTGCATGCAAATGGTGCTTTTTGCAGAACGCGCACGTGGACTTCTACCAAACGACGTGCTAAGGATGCCGATGCTGCTCTTTTTAGCACCCGCGCACGCATTTGTGCGAAAACGCGTTTTAAGCATGCACATGCATCTTTTGGTAGACGCGGATGAAGTTTTCTGCAAAACCACAAGATGTGCATGCAAATGGTGCTTTTTGCAGAACGCGCACGTGGATTTCTACCAAACGACGTGCTAAGCATGCCGATGCTGCTCTTTTTAGCACCCGCGCACGCATTTGTGCGAAAACGCGTTTTAAGCATGCACATGCATATTTGGTAGACGCGGATGAAGTTTTCTGCAAAACCACAAGATGTGCATGCAAATGGTGCTTTTTGCAGAACGCGCACGTGGATTTCTACCAAACGACGTGCTAAGCTTGCCGATGCTGCTCTTTTTAGCACCCGCGCACGGATTTGTGCGAAAACGCGTTTTAAGCATGCACATGCATCTTTTGGTAGACGCGGATGAAGTTTTCTGCAAAACCACAAGATGTGCATGCAAATGGTGCTTTTGGCAGAACGCGCACGTGGATTTCTACCAAACGACGTGCTAAGCATGCCGATGCTGCTCTTTTTAGCACCCGCGCACGGATTTGTGCGAAAACGCGTTTTAAGCATGCACATGCATCTTTTGGTAGACGCGGATGAAGTTTTCTGCAAAACCACAAGATGTGCATGCAAATGGTGCTTTTTGCAGAACGCGCACGTGGACTTCTACCAAACGACGTGCTAAGGATGCCGATGCTGCTCTTTTTAGCACCCGCGCACGCATTTGTGCGAAAACGCGTTTTAAGCATGCACATGCATCTTTTGGTAGACGCGGATGAAGTTTTCTGCAAAACCACAATATGTGCATGCAAATGGTGCTTTTTGCAGAACGCGCACGTGGATTTCTACCAAACGACATGCTAAGCTTGCCGATGCTGCTCTTTTTAGCACCCGCGCACGGATTTGTGCGAAAACGCGTTTTAAGCATGCACATGCCTCTTTTGGTAGACGCGGATGAAGTTTTCTGCAAAACCACAAGATGTGCATGCAAATGGTGCTTTTGGCAGAACGCGCACGTGGATTTCTACCAAACGACGTGCGAAGCATGCCGATGCTGCTCTTTTTAGCACCCGCGCACGCATTTGTGCGAAAACGCGTTTTAAGCATGCACATGCATCTTTTGATAGACGCGGATGAAGTTTTCTGCAAAACCACAAGATGTGCATGCAAATGGTGCTTTTTGCAGAACGCGCACGTGGATTTCTACCAAACGACGTGCTAAGCATGCCGATGCTGCTCTTTTTAGCACCCGCGCACGGATTTGTGCGAAAACGCGTTTTAAGCATGCACATGCATCTTTTGGTAGACGCGGATGAAGCTTTCTGCAAAACCACAAGATGTGCATGCAAATGGTGCTTTTTGCAGAACGCGCACGTGGATTTCTACCAAACGACGTGCTAAGCATGCCGATGCTGCTCTTTTTAGCACCCGCGCACGCATTTGTGCGAAAACGCGTTTTAAGCATGCACATGCATCTTTTGGTAGACGCGGATGAAGTTTTCTGCAAAACCACAAGATGTGCATGCAAATGGTGCTTTTGGCAGAACGCGCACGTGGATTTCTACCAAACGACGTGCTAAGCTTGCCGATGCTGCTCTTTTTAGCACCCGCGCACGGATTTGTGCGAAAACGCGTTTTAAGCATGCACATGCATCTTTTGGTAGACGCGGATGAAGTTTTCTGCAAAACCACAAGATGTGCATGCAAATGGTGCTTTTGGCAGAACGCGCACGTGGATTTCTACCAAACGACGTGCTAAGCATGCCGATGCTGCTCTTTTTAGCACCCGCGCACGGATTTGTGCGAAAACGCGTTTTAAGCATGCACATGCATCTTTTGGTAGACGCGGATGAAGTTTTCTGCAAAACCACAAGATGTGCATGCAAATGGTGCTTTTTGCAGAACGCGCACGTGGACTTCTACCAAACGACGTGCTAAGGATGCCGATGCTGCTCTTTTTAGCACCCGCGCACGCATTTGTGCGAAAACGCGTTTTAAGCATGCACATGCATCTTTTGGTAGACGCGGATGAAGTTTTCTGCAAAACCACAAGATGTGCATGCAAATGGTGCTTTTTGCAGAACGCGCACGTGGATTTCTACCAAACGACGTGCTAAGCATGCCGATGCTGCTCTTTTTAGCACCCGCGCACGCATTTGTGCGAAAACGCGTTTTAAGCATGCACATGCATCTTTTGGTAGACGCGGATGAAGTTTTCTGCAAAACCACAAGCTGTGCATGCAAATGGTGCTTTTTGCAGAACGCGCACGTCGATTTCTACCAAACGACGTGCTAAGCTTGCCGATGCTGCTCTTTTTAGCACCCGCGCACGGATTTGTGCGAAAACGCGTTTTAAGCATGCACATGCATCTTTTGGTAGACGCGGATGAAGTTTTCTGCAAAACCACAAGATGTGCATGCAAATGGTGCTTTTGGCAGAACGCGCACGTGGATTTCTACCAAACGACGTGCTAAGCATGCCGATGCTGCTCTTTTTAGCACCCGCGCACGCATTTGTGCGAAAACGCGTTTTAAGCATGCACATGCATCTTTTGGTAGACGCGGATGAAGTTTTCTGCAAAACCACAAGATGTGCATGCAAATGGTGCTTTTTGCAGAACGCGCACGTGGATTTCTACCAAACGACGTGCTAAGCATGCCGATGCTGCTATTTTTAGCACCCGCGCACGCATTTGTGCGAAAACGCGTTTTAAGCATGCACATGCATCTTTTGGTAGACGCGGATGAAGTTTTCTGCAAAACCACAAGATGTGCATGCAAATGGTGCTTTTTGCAGAACGCGCACGTGGATTTCTACCAAACGACGTGCTAAGCATGCCGATGCTGCTCTTTTTAGCACCCGCGCACGCATTTGTGCGAAAACGCGTTTTAAGCATGCACATGCATCTTTTGGTAGACGCGGATGAAGTTTACTGCAAAACCACAAGATGTGCATGCAAATGGTGCTTTTTGCAGAACGCGCACGTGGATTTCTACCAAACGACGTGCTAAGCATGCCGATGCTGCTCTTTTTAGCACCCGCGCACGGATTTGTGCGAAAACGCGTTTTAAGCATGCACATGCATCTTTTGGTAGACGCGGATGAAGTTTTCTGCAAAACCACAAGATGTGCATGCAAATGGTGCTTTTGGCAGAACGCGCACGTCGATTTCTACCAAACGACGTGCTAAGCATGCCGATGCTGCTCTTTTTAGCACCCGCACACGCATTTGTGCGAAAACGCGTTTTAAGCATGCACATGCATCTTTTGGTAGACGCGGATGAAGTTTTCTGCAAAACCACAAGATGTGCATGCAAATGGTGCTTTTTGCAGAACGCGCACGTGGATTTCTAGCAAACAACGTGCTAAGCATGCCGATGCTGCTATTTTTAGCACCCGCGCACGCATTTGTGCGAAAACGCGTTTTAAGCATGCACATGCATCTTTTGGTAGACGCGGATGAAGTTTTCTGCAAAACCACAAGATGTGCATGCAAATGGTGCTTTTTGCAGAACGCGCACGTGGATTTCTACCAAACGACGTGCTAAGCATGCCGATGCTGCTCTTTTTAGCACCCGCGCGCGCATTTGTGCGAAAACGCGTTTTAAGCATGCACATGAATCTTTTGGTAGACGCGGATGAAGTTTTCTGCAAAACCACAAGATGTGCATGCAAATGGTGCTTTTTGCAGAACGCGCACGTGGATTTCTACCAAACGACGTGCTAAGCTTGCCGATGCTGCTCTTTTTAGCACCCGCGCACGGATTTGTGCGAAAACGCGTTTTAAGCATGCACATGCATCTTTTGGTAGACGCGGATGAAGTTTTCTGCAAAACCACAATATGTGCATGCAAATGGTGCTTTTGGCAGAACGCGCACGTGGACTTCTACCAAACGACGTGCTAAGCATGCCGATGCTGCTCTTTTTAGCACCCGCGCACGCATTTGTGCGAAAACGCGTTTTAAGCATGCACATGCATCTTTTGGTAGACGCTGATGAAGTTTTCTGCAAAACCACAAGATGTGCATGCAAATGGTGCTTTTTGCAGAACGCTCACGTGGATTTCTACCAAACGACGTGCTAAGCATGCCGATGCTGCTCTTTTTAGCACCCGCGCACGGATTTGTGCGAAAACGCGTTTTAAGCATGCACATGCATCTTTTGGTAGACGCGGATGAAGTTTACTGCAAAACCACAAGATGTGCATGCAAATGGTGCTTTTTGCAGAACGCGCACGTGGATTTCTACCAAACGACGTGCTAAGCATGCCGATGCTGCTCTTTTTAGCACCCGCGCACGGATTTGTGCGAAAACGCGTTTTAAGCATGCACATGCATCTTTTGGTAGACGCGGATGAAGTTTTCTGCAAAACCACAAGATGTGCATGCAAATGGTGCTTTTGGCAGAACGCGCACGTCGATTTCTACCAAACGACGTGCTAAGCATGCCGATGCTGCTCTTTTTAGCACCCGCACACGCATTTGTGCGAAAACGCGTTTTAAGCATGCACATGCATCTTTTGGTAGACGCGGATGAAGTTTTCTGCAAAACCACAAGATGTGCATGCAAATGGTGCTTTTTGCAGAACGCGCACGTGGATTTCTAGCAAACAACGTGCTAAGCATGCCGATGCTGCTATTTTTAGCACCCGCGCACGCATTTGTGCGAAAACGCGTTTTAAGCATGCACATGCATCTTTTGGTAGACGCGGATGAAGTTTTCTGCAAAACCACAAGATGTGCATGCAAATGGTGCTTTTTGCAGAACGCGCACGTGGATTTCTACCAAACGACGTGCTAAGCATGCCGATGCTGCTCTTTTTAGCACCCGCGCGCGCATTTGTGCGAAAACGCGTTTTAAGCATGCACATGAATCTTTTGGTAGACGCGGATGAAGTTTTCTGCAAAACCACAAGATGTGCATGCAAATGGTGCTTTTTGCAGAACGCGCACGTGGATTTCTACCAAACGACGTGCTAAGCTTGCCGATGCTGCTCTTTTTAGCACCCGCGCACGGATTTGTGCGAAAACGCGTTTTAAGCATGCACATGCATCTTTTGGTAGACGCGGATGAAGTTTTCTGCAAAACCACAATATGTGCATGCAAATGGTGCTTTTGGCAGAACGCGCACGTGGACTTCTACCAAACGACGTGCTAAGCATGCCGATGCTGCTCTTTTTAGCACCCGCGCACGCATTTGTGCGAAAACGCGTTTTAAGCATGCACATGCATCTTTTGGTAGACGCTGATGAAGTTTTCTGCAAAACCACAAGATGTGCATGCAAATGGTGCTTTTTGCAGAACGCTCACGTGGATTTCTACCAAACGACGTGCTAAGCATGCCGATGCTGCTCTTTTTAGCACCCGCGCACGGATTTGTGCGAAAACGCGTTTTAAGCATGCACATGCATCTTTTGGTAGACGCGGATGAAGTTTTCTGCAAAACCACAAGATGTGCATGCAAATGGTGCTTTTGGCAGAACGCGCACGTGGATTTCTACCAAACGACGTGCTAAGCATGCCGATGCTGCTCTTTTTAGCACCCGCGCACGCATTTGTGCGAAAACGCGTTTTAAGCATGCACATGCATCTTTTGGTAGACGCGGATGAAGTTTTCTGCAAAACCACAAGATGTGCATGCAAATGGTGCTTTTTGCAGAACGCGCTCGTGGATTTCTACCAAACGAGGTGCTAAGCATGCCGATGCTGCTCTTTTTTAGCACCCGCGCACGCATTTGTGCGAAAACGCGTTTTAAGCATGCACATGCATCTTTTGGTAGACGCGGATGAAGTTTTCTGCAAAACCACAAGATGTGCATGCAAATGGTGCTTTTTGCAGAACGCGCACGTGGATTTCTATCAAACGACGTGCTAAGCATGCCGATGCTGCTCTTTTTAGCACCCGCGCACGGATTTGTGCGAAAACGCGTTTTAAGCATGCACATGCATCTTTTGGTAGACGCGGATGAAGTTTTCTGCAAAACCACAAGATGTGCATGCAAATGGTGCTTTTGGCAGAACGCGCACGTGGATTTCTACCAAACGACGTGCTAAGCATGCCGATGCTGCTCTTTTTAGCACCCGCGCAGGCATTTGTGCGAAAACGCGTTTTAAGCATGCACATGCATCTTTTTGTAGACGCGGATGAAGTTTTCTGCAAAACCACAAGATGTGCATGCAAATGGTGCTTTTTGCAGAACGCCCACGTGGATTTCTACCAAACGACGTGCTAAGCATGCCGATGCTGCTCTTTTTAGCACCCGCGCACGCATTTGTGCGAAAACGCGTTTTAAGCATGCAAATGCATGTTTTGGTAGACGCGGATGAAGTTTTCTGCAAAACCACAAGATGTGCATGCAAATGGTGCTTTTTGCAGAACGCGCACGTGGATTTCTACCAAACGACGTGCTAAGCTTGCCGATGCTGCTCTTTTTAGCACCCGCGCACGGATTTGTGCGAAAACGCGTTTTAAGCATGCACATGCATCTTTTGGTAGACGCGGATGAAGTTTTCTGCAAAACAACAAGATGTGCATGCAAATGGTGCTTTTGGCAGAACGCGCACGTGGATTTCTACCAAACGACGTGCTAAGCATGCCGATGCTGCTCTTTTTAGCACCCGCGCACGCATTTGTGCGAAAACGCGTTTTAAGCATGCACATGCATCTTTTGGTAGACGCGGATGAAGTTTTCTGCAAAACCACAACATGTGCATGCAAATGGTGCTTTTTGCAGAACGCGCACGTGGATTTCTACCAAACGAAGTGCTAAGCATGCCGATGCTGCTCTTTTTAGCACCCGCGCACGGATTTGTGCGAAAACGCGTTTTAAGCATGCACATGCATCTTTTGGTAGACGCGGATGAAGTTTTCTGCAAAACCACAAGATGTGCATGCAAATGGTGCTTTTGGCAGAACGCGCACGTGGATTTCTACCAAACGACGTGCTAAGCATGCCGATGATGCTCTTTTTAGCGCCCGCGCACGCATTTGTGCGAAAACGCGTTTTAAGCATGCACATGTACCTTTTGGTAGACGCGGATGAAGTTTTCTGCAAAACCACAAGATGTGCATGCAAATGGTGCTTTTTGCAGAACGCGCACGTGGATTTCTACCAAACGACGTGCTAAGCATGCCGATGCTGCTCTTTTTAGCACCCGCGCACGGATTTGTGCGAAAACGCGTTTTAAGCATGCACATGCATCTTTTGGTAGACGCGGATGAAGTTTTCTGCAAAACCACAAGATGTGCATGCAAATGGTGCTTTTGGCAGAACGCGCACGTCGATTTCTACCAAACGACGTGCTAAGCATGCCGATGCTGCTCTTTTTAGCACCCGCGCACGCATTTGTGCGAAAACGCGTTTTAAGCATGCACATGCATCTTTTGGTAGACGCGGATGAAGTTTTCTGCAAAACCACAAGATGTGCATGCAAATGGTGCTTTTTGCAGAACGCGCACGTGGATTTCTAGCAAACGACGTGCTAAGCATGCCGATGCTGCTATTTTTAGCACCCGCGCACGCATTTGTGCGAAAACGCGTTTTAAGCATGCACATGCATCTTTTGGTAGACGCGGATGAAGTTTTCTGCAAAACCACAAGATGTGCATGCAAATGGTGCTTTTTGCAGAACGCGCACGTGGATTTCTACCAAACGACGTGCTAAGCATGCCGATGCTGCTCTTTTTAGCACCCGCGCACGCATTTGTGCGAAAACGCGTTTTAAGCATGCACATGAATCTTTTGGTAGACGCGGATGAAGTTTTCTGCAAAACCACAAGATGTGCATGCAAATGGTGCTTTTTGCAGAACGCGCACGTGGATTTCTACCAAACGACGTGCTAAGCTTGCCGATGCTGCTCTTTTTAGCACCCGCGCACGGATTTGTGCGAAAACGCGTTTTAAGCATGCACATGCATCTTTTGGTAGACGCGGATGAAGTTTTCTGCAAAACCACAATATGTGCATGCAAATGGTGCTTTTGGCAGAACGCGCACGTGGACTTCTACCAAACGACGTGCTAAGCATGCCGATGCTGCTCTTTTTAGCACCCGCGCACGCATTTGTGCGAAAACGCGTTTTAAGCATGCACATGCATCTTTTGGTAGACGCGGATGAAGTTTTCTGCGCACGGATTTGTGCGAAAACGCGTTTTAAGCATGCACATGCATCTTTTGGTAGACGCGGATGAAGTTTTCTGCAAAACCACAAGATGTGCATGCAAATGGTGCTTTTGGCAGAACGCGCACGTGGATTTCTACCAAACGACGTGCTAAGCATGCCGATGCTGCTCTTTTTAGCACCCGCGCACGGATTTGTGCGAAAACGCGTTTTAAGCATGCACATGCATCTTTTGGTAGACGCGGATGAAGTTTTCTGCAAAACCACAAAATGTGCATGCAAATGGTGCTTTTTGCAGAACGCGCACGTGGATTTCTACCAAACGACGTGCTAAGCATGCCGATGCTGCTCTTTTTAGCACCCGCGCACGCATTTGTGCGAAAACGCGTTTTAAGCATGCACATGCATCTTTTGGTAGACGCGGATGAAGTTTTCTGCAAAACCACAAGATGTGCATGCAAATGGTGCTTTTGGCAGAACGCGCACGTGGATTTCTACCAAACGACGTGCTAAGCTTGCCGATGCTGCTCTTTTTAGCACCCGCGCACGGATTTGTGCGAAAACGCGTTTTAAGCATGCACATGCATCTTTTGGTAGACGCGGATGAAGTTTTCTGCAAAACCACAAGATGTGCATGCAAATGGTGCTTTTGGCAGAACGCGCACGTGGATTTCTACCAAACGACGTGCTAAGCATGCCGATGCTGCTCTTTTTAGCACCCGCGCACGGATTTGTGCGAAAACGCGTTTTAAGCATGCACATGCATCTTTTGGTAGACGCGGATGAAGTTTTCTGCAAAACCACAAGATGTGCATGCAAATGGTGCTTTTTGCAGAACGCGCACGTGGACTTCTACCAAACGACGTGCTAAGGATGCCGATGCTGCTCTTTTTAGCACCCGCGCACGCATTTGTGCGAAAACGCGTTTTAAGCATGCACATGCATCTTTTGGTAGACGCGGATGAAGTTTTCTGCAAAACCACAAGATGTGCATGCAAATGGTGCTTTTTGCAGAACGCGCACGTGGATTTCTACCAAACGACGTGCTAAGCATGCCGATGCTGCTCTTTTTAGCACCCGCGCACGCATTTGTGCGAAAACGCGTTTTAAGCATGCACATGCATCTTTTGGTAGACGCGGATGAAGTTTTCTGCAAAACCACAAGATGTGCATGCAAATGGTGCTTTTTGCAGAACGCGCACGTGGATTTCTACCAAACGACGTGCTAAGCTTGCCGATGCTGCTCTTTTTAGCACCCGCGCACGGATTTGTGCGAAAACGCGTTTTAAGCATGCACATGCATCTTTTGGTAGACGCGGATGAAGTTTTCTGCAAAACCACAAGATGTGCATGCAAATGGTGCTTTTGGCAGAACGCGCACGTGGATTTCTACCAAACGACGTGCTAAGCATGCCGATGCTGCTCTTTTTAGCACCCGCGCACGGATTTGTGCGAAAACGCGTTTTAAGCATGCACATGCATCTTTTGGTAGACGCGGATGAAGTTTTCTGCAAAACCACAAGATGTGCATGCAAATGGTGCTTTTTGCAGAACGCGCACGTGGATTTCTACCAAACGACGTGCTAAGCATGCCGATGCTGCTCTTTTTAGCACCCGCGCACGGATTTGTGCGAAAACGCGTTTTAAGCATGCACATGCATCTTTTGGTAGACGCGGATGAAGTTTTCTGCAAAACCACAAGATCTGCATGCAAATGGTGCTTTTTGCAGAACGCGCACGTGGATTTCTACCAAACGACGTGCTAAGCATGCCGATGCTGCTCTTTTTAGCACCCGCGCACGCATTTGTGCGAAAACGCGTTTTAAGCATACACATGCATCTTTTGGTAGACGCGGATGAAGTTTTCTGCAAAACCAAAAGATGTGCATGCAAATGGTGCTTTTTGCAGAACGCGCACGTGGATTTCTACCAAACGACGTGCTAAGCTTGCCGATGCTGCTCTTTTTAGCACCCGCGCACGGATTTGTGCGAAAACGCGTTTTAAGCATGCACATGCATCTTTTGGTAGACGCGGATGAAGTTTTCTGCAAAACCACAAGATGTGCATGCAAATGGTGCTTTTTGCAGAACGCGCACGTGGATTTCTTCCAAACGACGTGCTAAGCATGCCGATGCTGCTCTTTTTAGCACCCGCGCACGCATTTGTGCGAAAACGCGTTTTAAGCATGCACATGCATCTTTTGGTAGACGCGGATGAAGTTTTCTGCAAAACCACAAGATGTGCATGCAAATGGTGCTTTTTGCAGAACGCGCACGTGGATTTCTTCCAAACGACGTGCTAAGCATGCCGATGCTGCTCTTTTTAGCACCCGCGCACGCATTTGTGCGAAAACGCGTTTTAAGCATGCACATGCATCTTTTGGTAGACGCGGATGAAGTTTTCTGCAAAACCACAAGATGTGCATGCAAATGGTGCTTTTTGCAGAACGCGCACGTGGATTTCTACCAAACGACGTGCTAAGCATGCCGATGCTGCTCTTTTTAGCACCCGCGCACGGATTTGTGCGAAAACGCGTTTTAAGCATGCACATGCATCTTTTGGTAGACGCGGATGAAGTTTTCTGCAAAACCACAAGATGTGCATGCAAATGGTGCTTTTGGCAGAACGCGCACGTGGATTTCTACCAAACGACGTGCTAAGCATGCCGATGCTGCTCTTTTTAGCACCCGCGCACGGATTTGTGCGAAAACGCGTTTTAAGCATGCACATGCATCTTTTGGTAGACGCGGATGAAGTTTTCTGCAAAACCACAAGATGTGCATGCAAATGGTGCTTTTTGCAGAACGCGCACGTGGATTTCTACCAAACGACGTGCTAAGCATGCCGATGCTGCTCTTTTTAGCACCCGCGCACGCATTTGTGCGAAAACGCGTTTTAAGCATGCACATGCATCTTTTGGTAGACGCGGATGAAGTTTTCTGCAAAACCACAAGATGTGCATGCAAATGGTGCTTTTGGCAGAACGCGCACGTGGATTTCTACCAAACGACGTGCTAAGCTTGCCGATGCTGCTCTTTTTAGCACCCGCGCACGGATTTGTGCGAAAACGCGTTTTAAGCATGCACATGCATCTTTTGGTAGACGCGGATGAAGTTTTCTGCAAAACCACAAGATGTGCATGCAAATGGTGCTTTTGGCAGAACGCGCACGTGGATTTCTACCAAACGACGTGCTAAGCATGCCGATGCTGCTGTTTTTAGCACCCGCGCACGGATTTGTGCGAAAACGCGTTTTGAGCATGCACATGCATCTTTTGGTAGACGCGGATGAAGTTTTCTGCAAAACCACAAGATGTGCATGCAAATGGTGCTTTTTGCAGAACGCGCACGTGGACTTCTACCAAACGACGTGCTAAGGATGCCGATGCTGCTCTTTTTAGCACCCGCGCACGCATTTGTGCGAAAACGCGTTTTAAGCATGCACATGCATCTTTTGTTAGACGCGGATGAAGTTTTCTGCAAAACCACAAGATGTGCATGCAAATGGTGCTTTTTGCAGAACGCGCACGTGGATTTCTACCAAACGACGTGCTAAGCATGCCGATGCTGCTCTTTTTAGCACCCGCGCACGCATTTGTGCGAAAACGCGTTTTAAGCATGCACATGCATCTTTTGGTAGACGCGGATGAAGTTTTCTGCAAAACCACAAGATGTGCATGCAAATGGTGCTTTTTGCAGAACGCGCACGTGGATTTCTACCAAACGACGTGCTAAGCTTGCCGATGCTGCTCTTTTTAGCACCCGCGCACGGATTTGTGCGAAAACGCGTTTTAAGCATGCACATGCATCTTTTGGTAGACGCGGATGAAGTTTTCTGCAAAACCACAAGATGTGCATGCAAATGGTGCTTTTGGCAGAACGCGCACGTGGATTTCTACCAAACGACGTGCTAAGCATGCCGATGCTGCTCTTTTTAGCACCCGCGCACGGATTTGTGCGAAAACGCGTTTTAAGCATGCACATGCATCTTTTGGTAGACGCGGATGAAGTTTTCTGCAAAACCACAAGATGTGCATGCAAATGGTGCTTTTTGCAGAACGCGCACGTGGACTTCTACCAAACGACGTGCTAAGGATGCCGATGCTGCTCTTTTTAGCACCCGCGCACGCATTTGTGCGAAAACGCGTTTTAAGCATGCACATGCATCTTTTGGTAGACGCGGATGAAGTTTTCTGCAAAACCACAATATGTGCATGCAAATGGTGCTTTTTGCAGAACGCGCACGTGGATTTCTACCAAACGACATGCTAAGCTTGCCGATGCTGCTCTTTTTAGCACCCGCGCACGGATTTGTGCGAAAACGCGTTTTAAGCATGCACATGCCTCTTTTGGTAGACGCGGATGAAGTTTTCTGCAAAACCACAAGATGTGCATGCAAATGGTGCTTTTGGCAGAACGCGCACGTGGATTTCTACCAAACGACGTGCGAAGCATGCCGATGCTGCTCTTTTTAGCACCCGCGCACGCATTTGTGCGAAAACGCGTTTTAAGCATGCACATGCATCTTTTGATAGACGCGGATGAAGTTTTCTGCAAAACCACAAGATGTGCATGCAAATGGTGCTTTTTGCAGAACGCGCACGTGGATTTCTACCAAACGACGTGCTAAGCATGCCGATGCTGCTCTTTTTAGCACCCGCGCACGCATTTGTGCGAAAACGCGTTTTAAGCATGCACATGCATCTTTTGGTAGACGCGGATGAAGTTTTCTGCAAAACCACAAGATGTGCATGCAAATGGTGCTTTTTGCAGAACGCGCACGTGGATTTCTACCAAACGACGTGCTAAGCTTGCCGATGCTGCTCTTTTTAGCACCCGCGCACGGATTTGTGCGAAAACGCGTTTTAAGCATGCACATGCATCTTTTGGTAGACGCGGATGAAGTTTTCTGCAAAACCACAAGATGTGCATGCAAATGGTGCTTTTGGCAGAACGCGCACGTGGATTTCTACCAAACGACGTGCTAAGCATGCCGATGCTGCTCTTTTTAGCACCCGCGCACGGATTTGTGCGAAAACGCGTTTTAAGCATGCACATGCATCTTTTGGTAGACGCGGATGAAGTTTTCTGCAAAACCACAAGATGTGCATGCAAATGGTGCTTTTTGCAGAACGCGCACGTGGATTTCTACCAAACGACGTGCTAAGCATGCCGATGCTGCTCTTTTTAGCACCCGCGCACGGATTTGTGCGAAAACGCGTTTTAAGCATGCACATGCATCTTTTGGTAGACGCGGATGAAGTTTTCTGCAAAACCACAAGATCTGCATGCAAATGGTGCTTTTTGCAGAACGCGCACGTGGATTTCTACCAAACGACGTGCTAAGCATGCCGATGCTGCTCTTTTTAGCACCCGCGCACGCATTTGTGCGAAAACGCGTTTTAAGCATACACATGCATCTTTTGGTAGACGCGGATGAAGTTTTCTGCAAAACCAAAAGATGTGCATGCAAATGGTGCTTTTTGCAGAACGCGCACGTGGATTTCTACCAAACGACGTGCTAAGCTTGCCGATGCTGCTCTTTTTAGCACCCGCGCACGGATTTGTGCGAAAACGCGTTTTAAGCATGCACATGCATCTTTTGGTAGACGCGGATGAAGTTTTCTGCAAAACCACAAGATGTGCATGCAAATGGTGCTTTTTGCAGAACGCGCACGTGGATTTCTTCCAAACGACGTGCTAAGCATGCCGATGCTGCTCTTTTTAGCACCCGCGCACGCATTTGTGCGAAAACGCGTTTTAAGCATGCACATGCATCTTTTGGTAGACGCGGATGAAGTTTTCTGCAAAACCACAAGATGTGCATGCAAATGGTGCTTTTTGCAGAACGCGCACGTGGATTTCTACCAAACGACGTGCTAAGCATGCCGATGCTGCTCTTTTTAGCACCCGCGCACGGATTTGTGCGAAAACGCGTTTTAAGCATGCACATGCATCTTTTGGTAGACGCGGATGAAGTTTTCTGCAAAACCACAAGATGTGCATGCAAATGGTGCTTTTGGCAGAACGCGCACGTGGATTTCTACCAAACGACGTGCTAAGCATGCCGATGCTGCTCTTTTTAGCACCCGCGCACGGATTTGTGCGAAAACGCGTTTTAAGCATGCACATGCATCTTTTGGTAGACGCGGATGAAGTTTTCTGCAAAACCACAAGATGTGCATGCAAATGGTGCTTTTTGCAGAACGCGCACGTGGATTTCTACCAAACGACGTGCTAAGCATGCCGATGCTGCTCTTTTTAGCACCCGCGCACGCATTTGTGCGAAAACGCGTTTTAAGCATGCACATGCATCTTTTGGTAGACGCGGATGAAGTTTTCTGCAAAACCACAAGATGTGCATGCAAATGGTGCTTTTGGCAGAACGCGCACGTGGATTTCTACCAAACGACGTGCTAAGCTTGCCGATGCTGCTCTTTTTAGCACCCGCGCACGGATTTGTGCGAAAACGCGTTTTAAGCATGCACATGAATCTTTTGGTAGACGCGGATGAAGTTTTCTGCAAAACCACAAGATGTGCATGCAAATGGTGCTTTTGGCAGAACGCGCACGTGGATTTCTACCAAACGACGTGCTAAGCATGCCGATGCTGCTCTTTTTAGCACCCGCGCACGGATTTGTGCGAAAACGCGTTTTGAGCATGCACATGCATCTTTTGGTAGACGCGGATGAAGTTTTCTGCAAAACCACAAGATGTGCATGCAAATGGTGCTTTTTGCAGAACGCGCACGTGGACTTCTACCAAACGACGTGCTAAGGATGCCGATGCTGCTCTTTTTAGCACCCGCGCACGCATTTGTGCGAAAACGCGTTTTAAGCATGCACATGCATCTTTTGGTAGACGCGGATGAAGTTTTCTGCAAAACCACAAGATGTGCATGCAAATGGTGCTTTTTGCAGAACGCGCACGTGGATTTCTACCAAACGACGTGCTAAGCATGCCGATGCTGCTCTTTTTAGCACCCGTGCACGCATTTGTGCGAAAACGCGTTTTAAGCATGCACATGCATCTTTTGGTAGACGCGGATGAAGTTTTCTGCAAAACCACAAGATGTGCATGCAAATGGTGCTTTTTGCAGAACGCGCACGTGGATTTCTACCAAACGACGTGCTAAGCTTGCCGATGCTGCTCTTTTTAGCACCCGCGCACGGATTTGTGCGAAAACGCGTTTTAAGCATGCACATGCATCTTTTGGTAGACGCGGATGAAGTTTTCTGCAAAACCACAAGATGTGCATGCAAATGGTGCTTTTGGCAGAACGCGCACGTGGATTTCTACCAAACGACGTGCTAAGCATGCCGATGCTGCTCTTTTTAGCACCCGCGCACGGATTTGTGCGAAAACGCGTTTTAAGCATGCACATGCATCTTTTGGTAGACGCGGATGAAGTTTTCTGCAAAACCTCAAGATGTGCATGCAAATGGTGCTTTTTGCAGAACGCGCACGTGGACTTCTACCAAACGACGTGCTAAGGATGCCGATGCTGCTCTTTTTAGCACCCGCGCACGCATTTGTGCGAAAACGCGTTTTAAGCATGCACATGCATCTTTTGGTAGACGCGGATGAAGTTTTCTGCAAAACCACAATATGTGCATGCAAATGGTGCTTTTTGCAGAACGCGCACGTGGATTTCTACCAAACGACATGCTAAGCTTGCCGATGCTGCTCTTTTTAGCACCCGCGCACGGATTTGTGCGAAAACGCGTTTTAAGCATGCACATGCCTCTTTTGGTAGACGCGGATGAAGTTTTCTGCAAAACCACAAGATGTGCATGCAAATGGTGCTTTTGGCAGAACGCGCACGTGGATTTCTACCAAACGACGTGCGAAGCATGCCGATGCTGCTCTTTTTAGCACCCGCGCACGCATTTGTGCGAAAACGCGTTTTAAGCATGCACATGCATCTTTTGATAGACGCGGATGAAGTTTTCTGCAAAACCACAAGATGTGCATGCAAATGGTGCTTTTTGCAGAACGCGCACGTGGATTTCTACCAAACGACGTGCTAAGCATGCCGATGCTGCTCTTTTTAGCACCCGCGCACGGATTTGTGCGAAAACGCGTTTTAAGCATGCACATGCATCTTTTGGTAGACGCGGATGAAGTTTTCTGCAAAACCACAAGATGTGCATGCAAATGGTGCTTTTTGCAGAACGCGCACGTGGACTTCTACCAAACGACGTGCTAAGGATGCCGATGCTGCTCTTTTTAGCACCCGCGCACGCATTTGTGCGAAAACGCGTTTTAAGCATGCACATGCATCTTTTGGTAGACGCGGATGAAGTTTTCTGCAAAACCACAAGATGTGCATGCAAATGGTGCTTTTTGCAGAACGCGCACGTGGATTTCTACCAAACGACGTGCTAAGCATGCCGATGCTGCTCTTTTTAGCACCCGCGCACGCATTTGTGCGAAAACGCGTTTTAAGCATGCACATGCATCTTTTGGTAGACGCGGATGAAGTTTTCTGCAAAACCACAAGATGTGCATGCAAATGGTGCTTTTTGCAGAACGCGCACGTGGATTTCTACCAAACGACGTGCTAAGCTTGCCGATGCTGCTCTTTTTAGGACCCGCGCACGGATTTGTGCGAAAACGCGTTTTAAGCATGCACATGCATCTTTTGGTAGACGCGGATGAAGTTTTCTGCAAAACCACAAGATGTGCATGCAAATGGTGCTTTTGGCAGAACGCGCACGTGGATTTCTACCAAACGACGTGCTAAGCATGCCGATGCTGCTCTTTTTAGCACCCGCGCACGGATTTGTGCGAAAACGCGTTTTAAGCATGCACATGCATCTTTTGGTAGACGCGGATGAAGTTTTCTGCAAAACCACAAGATGTGCATGCAAATGGTGCTTTTTGCAGAACGCGCACGTGGATTTCTACCAAACGACGTGCTAAGCATGCCGATGCTGCTCTTTTTAGCACCCGCGCACGGATTTGTGCGAAAACGCGTTTTAAGCATGCACATGCATCTTTTGGTAGACGCGGATGAAGTTTTCTGCAAAACCACAAGATCTGCATGCAAATGGTGCTTTTTGCAGAACGCGCACGTGGATTTCTACCAAACGACGTGCTAAGCATGCCGATGCTGCTCTTTTTAGCACCCGCGCACGCATTTGTGCGAAAACGCGTTTTAAGCATACACATGCATCTTTTGGTAGACGCGGATGAAGTTTTCTGCAAAACCAAAAGATGTGCATGCAAATGGTGCTTTTTGCAGAACGCGCACGTGGATTTCTACCAAACGACGTGCTAAGCTTGCCGATGCTGCTCTTTTTAGCACCCGCGCACGGATTTGTGCGAAAACGCGTTTTAAGCATGCACATGCATCTTTTGGTAGACGCGGATGAAGTTTTCTGCAAAACCACAAGATGTGCATGCAAATGGTGCTTTTTGCAGAACGCGCACGTGGATTTCTCCCAAACGACGTGCTAAGCATGCCGATGCTGCTCTTTTTAGCACCCGCGCACGCATTTGTGCGAAAACGCGTTTTAAGCATGCACATGCATCTTTTGGTAGACGCGGATGAAGTTTTCTGCAAAACCACAAGATGTGCATGCAAATGGTGCTTTTTGCAGAACGCGCACGTGGATTTCTACCAAACGACGTGCTAAGCATGCCGATGCTGCTCTTTTTAGCACCCGCGCACGGATTTGTGCGAAAACGCGTTTTAAGCATGCACATGCATCTTTTGGTAGACGCGGATGAAGTTTTCTGCAAAACCACAAGATGTGCATGCAAATGGTGCTTTTGGCAGAACGCGCACGTGGATTTCTACCAAACGACGTGCTAAGCTTGCCGATGCTGCTCTTTCTAGCACCCGCGCACGGATTTGTGCGAAAACGCGTTTTAAGCATACACATGCATCTTTTGGTAGACGCGGATGAAGTTTTCTGCAAAACCACAAGATGTGCATGCAAATGGTGCTTTTGGCAGAACGCGCACGTGGATTTCTACCAAACGACGTGCTAAGCATGCCGATGCTGCTCTTTTTAGCACCCGCGCACGGATTTGTGCGAAAACGCGTTTTGAGCATGCACATGCATCTTTTGGTAGACGCGGATGAAGTTTTCTGCAAAACCACAAGATGTGCATGCAAATGGTGCTTTTTGCAGAACGCGCACGTGGACTTCTACCAAACGACGTGCTAAGGATGCCGATGCTGCTCTTTTTAGCACCCGCGCACGCATTTGTGCGAAAACGCGTTTTAAGCATGCACATGCATCTTTTGGTAGACGCGGATGAAGTTTTCTGCAAAACCACAAGATGTGCATGCAAATGGTGCTTTTTGCAGAACGCGCACGTGGATTTCTACCAAACGACGTGCTAAGCATGCCGATGCTGCTCTTTTTAGCACCCGCGCACGCATTTGTGCGAAAACGCGTTTTAAGCATGCACATGCATCTTTTGGTAGACGCGGATGAAGTTTTCTGCAAAACCACAAGATGTGCATGCAAATGGTGCTTTTTGCAGAACGCGCACGTGGATTTCTACCAAACGACGTGCTAAGCTTGCCGATGCTGCTCTTTTTAGCACCCGCGCACGGATTTGTGCGAAAACGCGTTTTAAGCATGCACATGCATCTTTTGGTAGACGCGGATGAAGTTTTCTGCAAAACCACAAGATGTGCATGCAAATGGTGCTTTTGGCAGAACGCGCACGTGGATTTCTAGCAAACGACGTGCTAAGCATGCCGATGCTGCTCTTTTTAGCACCCGCGCACGGATTTGTGCGAAAACGCGTTTTAAGCATGCACATGCATCTTTTGGTAGACGCGGATGAAGTTTTCTGCAAAACCACAAGATGTGCATGCAAATGGTGCTTTTTGCAGAACGCGCACGTGGACTTCTACCAAACGACGTGCTAAGGATGCCGATGCTGTTCTTTTTAGCACCCGCGCACGCATTTGTGCGAAAACGCGTTTTAAGCATGCACATGCATCTTTTGGTAGACGCGGATGAAGTTTTCTGCAAAACCACAATATGTGCATGCAAATGGTGCTTTTTGCAGAACGCGCACGTGGATTTCTACCAAACGACATGCTAAGCTTGCCGATGCTGCTCTTTTTAGCACCCGCGCACGGATTTGTGCGAAAACGCGTTTTAAGCATGCACATGCCTCTTTTGGTAGACGCGGATGAAGTTTTCTGCAAAACCACAAGATGTGCATGCAAATGGTGCTTTTGGCAGAACGCGCACGTGGATTTCTACCAAACGACGTGCGAACCATGCCGATGCTGCTCTTTTTAGCACCCGCGCACGCATTTGTGCGAAAACGCGTTTTAAGCATGCACATGCATCTTTTGATAGACGCGGATGAAGTTTTCTGCAAAACCACAAGATGTGCATGCAAATGGTGCTTTTTGCAGAACGCGCACGTGGATTTCTACCAAACGACGTGCTAAGCATGCCGATGCTGCTCTTTTTAGCACCCGCGCACGGATTTGTGCGAAAACGCGTTTTAAGCATGCACATGCATCTTTTGGTAGACGCGGATGAAGTTTTCTGCAAAACCACAAGATGTGCATGCAAATGGTGCTTTTTGCAGAACGCGCACGTGGATTTCTACCAAACGACGTGCTAAGCATGCCGATGCTGCTCTTTTTAGCACCCGCGCACGCATTTGTGCGAAAACGCGTTTTAAGCATGCACATGCATCTTTTGGTAGACGCGGATGAAGTTTTCTGCAAAACCACAAGATGTGCATGCAAATGGTGCTTTTGGCAGAACGCGCACGTGGATTTCTACCAAACGACGTGCTAAGCTTGCCGATGCTGCTCTTTTTAGCACCCGCGCACGGATTTGTGCGAAAACGCGTTTTAAGCATGCACATGCATCTTTTGGTAGACGCGGATGAAGTTTTCTGCAAAACCACAAGATGTGCATGCAAATGGTGCTTTTGGCAGAACGCGCACGTGGATTTCTACCAAACGACGTGCTAAGCATGCCGATGCTGCTCTTTTTAGCACCCGCGCACGGATTTGTGCGAAAACGCGTTTTAAGCATGCACATGCATCTTTTGATAGACGCGGATGAAGTTTTCTGCAAAACCACAAGATGTGCATGCAAATGGTGCTTTTTGCAGAACGCGCACGTGGATTTCTACCAAACGACGTGCTAAGCATGCCGATGCTGCTCTTTTTAGCACCCGCGCACGGATTTGTGCGAAAACGCGTTTTAAGCATGCACATGCATCTTTTGGTAGACGCGGATGAAGTTTTCTGCAAAACCACAAGATGTGCATGCAAATGGTGCTTTTTGCAGAACGCGCACGTGGATTTCTACCAAACGACGTGCTAAGCATGCCGATGCTGCTCTTTTTAGCACCCGCGCACGGATTTGTGCGAAAACGCGTTTTAAGCATGCACATGCATCTTTTGGTAGACGCGGATGAAGTTTTCTGCAAAACCACAAGATGTGCATGCAAATGGTGCTTTTGGCAGAACGCGCACGTGGATTTCTACCAAACGACGTGCTAAGCTTGCCGATGCTGCTCTTTCTAGCACCCGCGCACGGATTTGTGCGAAAACGCGTTTTAAGCATACACATGCATCTTTTGGTAGACGCGGATGAAGTTTTCTGCAAAACCACAAGATGTGCATGCAAATGGTGCTTTTGGCAGAACGCGCACGTGGATTTCTACCAAACGACGTGCTAAGCATGCCGATGCTGCTCTTTTTAGCACCCGCGCACGGATTTGTGCGAAAACGCGTTTTGAGCATGCACATGCATCTTTTGGTAGACGCGGATGAAGTTTTCTGCAAAACCACAAGATGTGCATGCAAATGGTGCTTTTTGCAGAACGCGCACGTGGACTTCTACCAAACGACGTGCTAAGGATGCCGATGCTGCTCTTTTTAGCACCCGCGCACGCATTTGTGCGAAAACGCGTTTTAAGCATGCACATGCATCTTTTGGTAGACGCGGATGAAGTTTTCTGCAAAACCACAAGATGTGCATGCAAATGGTGCTTTTTGCAGAACGCGCACGTGGATTTCTACCAAACGACGTGCTAAGCATGCCGATGCTGCTCTTTTTAGCACCCGCGCACGCATTTGTGCGAAAACGCGTTTTAAGCATGCACATGCATCTTTTGGTAGACGCGGATGAAGTTTTCTGCAAAACCACAAGATGTGCATGCAAATGGTGCTTTTTGCAGAACGCGCACGTGGATTTCTACCAAACGACGTGCTAAGCTTGCCGATGCTGCTCTTTTTAGCACCCGCGCACGGATTTGTGCGAAAACGCGTTTTAAGCATGCACATGCATCTTTTGGTAGACGCGGATGAAGTTTTCTGCAAAACCACAAGATGTGCATGCAAATGGTGCTTTTGGCAGAACGCGCACGTGGATTTCTACCAAACGACGTGCTAAGCATGCCGATGCTGCTCTTTTTAGCACCCGCGCACGGATTTGTGCGAAAACGCGTTTTAAGCATGCACATGCATCTTTTGGTAGACGCGGATGAAGTTTTCTGCAAAACCACAAGATGTGCATGCAAATGGTGCTTTTTGCAGAACGCGCACGTGGACTTCTACCAAACGACGTGCTAAGGATGCCGATGCTGTTCTTTTTAGCACCCGCGCACGCATTTGTGCGAAAACGCGTTTTAAGCATGCACATGCATCTTTTGGTAGACGCGGATGAAGTTTTCTGCAAAACCACAATATGTGCATGCAAATGGTGCTTTTTGCAGAACGCGCACGTGGATTTCTACCAAACGACATGCTAAGCTTGCCGATGCTGCTCTTTTTAGCACCCGCGCACGGATTTGTGCGAAAACGCGTTTTAAGCATGCACATGCCTCTTTTGGTAGACGCGGATGAAGTTTTCTGCAAAACCACAAGATGTGCATGCAAATGGTGCTTTTGGCAGAACGCGCACGTGGATTTCTACCAAACGACGTGCGAACCATGCCGATGCTGCTCTTTTTAGCACCCGCGCACGCATTTGTGCGAAAACGCGTTTTAAGCATGCACATGCATCTTTTGGTAGACGCGGATGAAGTTTTCTGCAAAACCACAAGATGTGCATGCAAATGGTGCTTTTGGCAGAACGCGCACGTGGATTTCTACCAAACGACGTGCTAAGCTTGCCGATGCTGCTCTTTTTAGCACCCGCGCACGGATTTGTGCGAAAACGCGTTTTAAGCATGCACATGAATCTTTTGGTAGACGCGGATGAAGTTTTCTGCAAAACCACAAGATGTGCATGCAAATGGTGCTTTTGGCAGAACGCGCACGTGGATTTCTACCAAACGACGTGCTAAGCATGCCGATGCTGCTCTTTTTAGCACCCGCGCACGGATTTGTGCGAAAACGCGTTTTGAGCATGCACATGCATCTTTTGGTAGACGCGGATGAAGTTTTCTGCAAAACCACAAGATGTGCATGCAAATGGTGCTTTTTGCAGAACGCGCACGTGGACTTCTACCAAACGACGTGCTAAGGATGCCGATGCTGCTCTTTTTAGCACCCGCGCACGCATTTGTGCGAAAACGCGTTTTAAGCATGCACATGCATCTTTTGGTAGACGCGGATGAAGTTTTCTGCAAAACCACAAGATGTGCATGCAAATGGTGCTTTTTGCAGAACGCGCACGTGGATTTCTACCAAACGACGTGCTAAGCATGCCGATGCTGCTCTTTTTAGCACCCGTGCACGCATTTGTGCGAAAACGCGTTTTAAGCATGCACATGCATCTTTTGGTAGACGCGGATGAAGTTTTCTGCAAAACCACAAGATGTGCATGCAAATGGTGCTTTTTGCAGAACGCGCACGTGGATTTCTACCAAACGACGTGCTAAGCTTGCCGATGCTGCTCTTTTTAGCACCCGCGCACGGATTTGTGCGAAAACGCGTTTTAAGCATGCACATGCATCTTTTGGTAGACGCGGATGAAGTTTTCTGCAAAACCACAAGATGTGCATGCAAATGGTGCTTTTGGCAGAACGCGCACGTGGATTTCTACCAAACGACGTGCTAAGCATGCCGATGCTGCTCTTTTTAGCACCCGCGCACGGATTTGTGCGAAAACGCGTTTTAAGCATGCACATGCATCTTTTGGTAGACGCGGATGAAGTTTTCTGCAAAACCTCAAGATGTGCATGCAAATGGTGCTTTTTGCAGAACGCGCACGTGGACTTCTACCAAACGACGTGCTAAGGATGCCGATGCTGCTCTTTTTAGCACCCGCGCACGCATTTGTGCGAAAACGCGTTTTAAGCATGCACATGCATCTTTTGGTAGACGCGGATGAAGTTTTCTGCAAAACCACAATATGTGCATGCAAATGGTGCTTTTTGCAGAACGCGCACGTGGATTTCTACCAAACGACATGCTAAGCTTGCCGATGCTGCTCTTTTTAGCACCCGCGCACGGATTTGTGCGAAAACGCGTTTTAAGCATGCACATGCCTCTTTTGGTAGACGCGGATGAAGTTTTCTGCAAAACCACAAGATGTGCATGCAAATGGTGCTTTTGGCAGAACGCGCACGTGGATTTCTACCAAACGACGTGCGAAGCATGCCGATGCTGCTCTTTTTAGCACCCGCGCACGCATTTGTGCGAAAACGCGTTTTAAGCATGCACATGCATCTTTTGATAGACGCGGATGAAGTTTTCTGCAAAACCACAAGATGTGCATGCAAATGGTGCTTTTTGCAGAACGCGCACGTGGATTTCTACCAAACGACGTGCTAAGCATGCCGATGCTGCTCTTTTTAGCACCCGCGCACGGATTTGTGCGAAAACGCGTTTTAAGCATGCACATGCATCTTTTGGTAGACGCGGATGAAGTTTTCTGCAAAACCACAAGATGTGCATGCAAATGGTGCTTTTTGCAGAACGCGCACGTGGACTTCTACCAAACGACGTGCTAAGGATGCCGATGCTGCTCTTTTTAGCACCCGCGCACGCATTTGTGCGAAAACGCGTTTTAAGCATGCACATGCATCTTTTGGTAGACGCGGATGAAGTTTTCTGCAAAACCACAAGATGTGCATGCAAATGGTGCTTTTTGCAGAACGCGCACGTGGATTTCTACCAAACGACGTGCTAAGCATGCCGATGCTGCTCTTTTTAGCACCCGCGCACGCATTTGTGCGAAAACGCGTTTTAAGCATGCACATGCATCTTTTGGTAGACGCGGATGAAGTTTTCTGCAAAACCACAAGATGTGCATGCAAATGGTGCTTTTTGCAGAACGCGCACGTGGATTTCTACCAAACGACGTGCTAAGCTTGCCGATGCTGCTCTTTTTAGGACCCGCGCACGGATTTGTGCGAAAACGCGTTTTAAGCATGCACATGCATCTTTTGGTAGACGCGGATGAAGTTTTCTGCAAAACCACAAGATGTGCATGCAAATGGTGCTTTTGGCAGAACGCGCACGTGGATTTCTACCAAACGACGTGCTAAGCATGCCGATGCTGCTCTTTTTAGCACCCGCGCACGGATTTGTGCGAAAACGCGTTTTAAGCATGCACATGCATCTTTTGGTAGACGCGGATGAAGTTTTCTGCAAAACCACAAGATGTGCATGCAAATGGTGCTTTTTGCAGAACGCGCACGTGGATTTCTACCAAACGACGTGCTAAGCATGCCGATGCTGCTCTTTTTAGCACCCGCGCACGGATTTGTGCGAAAACGCGTTTTAAGCATGCACATGCATCTTTTGGTAGACGCGGATGAAGTTTTCTGCAAAACCACAAGATCTGCATGCAAATGGTGCTTTTTGCAGAACGCGCACGTGGATTTCTACCAAACGACGTGCTAAGCATGCCGATGCTGCTCTTTTTAGCACCCGCGCACGCATTTGTGCGAAAACGCGTTTTAAGCATACACATGCATCTTTTGGTAGACGCGGATGAAGTTTTCTGCAAAACCAAAAGATGTGCATGCAAATGGTGCTTTTTGCAGAACGCGCACGTGGATTTCTACCAAACGACGTGCTAAGCTTGCCGATGCTGCTCTTTTTAGCACCCGCGCACGGATTTGTGCGAAAACGCGTTTTAAGCATGCACATGCATCTTTTGGTAGACGCGGATGAAGTTTTCTGCAAAACCACAAGATGTGCATGCAAATGGTGCTTTTTGCAGAACGCGCACGTGGATTTCTCCCAAACGACGTGCTAAGCATGCCGATGCTGCTCTTTTTAGCACCCGCGCACGCATTTGTGCGAAAACGCGTTTTAAGCATGCACATGCATCTTTTGGTAGACGCGGATGAAGTTTTCTGCAAAACCACAAGATGTGCATGCAAATGGTGCTTTTTGCAGAACGCGCACGTGGATTTCTACCAAACGACGTGCTAAGCATGCCGATGCTGCTCTTTTTAGCACCCGCGCACGGATTTGTGCGAAAACGCGTTTTAAGCATGCACATGCATCTTTTGGTAGACGCGGATGAAGTTTTCTGCAAAACCACAAGATGTGCATGCAAATGGTGCTTTTGGCAGAACGCGCACGTGGATTTCTACCAAACGACGTGCTAAGCTTGCCGATGCTGCTCTTTCTAGCACCCGCGCACGGATTTGTGCGAAAACGCGTTTTAAGCATACACATGCATCTTTTGGTAGACGCGGATGAAGTTTTCTGCAAAACCACAAGATGTGCATGCAAATGGTGCTTTTGGCAGAACGCGCACGTGGATTTCTACCAAACGACGTGCTAAGCATGCCGATGCTGCTCTTTTTAGCACCCGCGCACGGATTTGTGCGAAAACGCGTTTTGAGCATGCACATGCATCTTTTGGTAGACGCGGATGAAGTTTTCTGCAAAACCACAAGATGTGCATGCAAATGGTGCTTTTTGCAGAACGCGCACGTGGACTTCTACCAAACGACGTGCTAAGGATGCCGATGCTGCTCTTTTTAGCACCCGCGCACGCATTTGTGCGAAAACGCGTTTTAAGCATGCACATGCATCTTTTGGTAGACGCGGATGAAGTTTTCTGCAAAACCACAAGATGTGCATGCAAATGGTGCTTTTTGCAGAACGCGCACGTGGATTTCTACCAAACGACGTGCTAAGCATGCCGATGCTGCTCTTTTTAGCACCCGCGCACGCATTTGTGCGAAAACGCGTTTTAAGCATGCACATGCATCTTTTGGTAGACGCGGATGAAGTTTTCTGCAAAACCACAAGATGTGCATGCAAATGGTGCTTTTTGCAGAACGCGCACGTGGATTTCTACCAAACGACGTGCTAAGCTTGCCGATGCTGCTCTTTTTAGCACCCGCGCACGGATTTGTGCGAAAACGCGTTTTAAGCATGCACATGCATCTTTTGGTAGACGCGGATGAAGTTTTCTGCAAAACCACAAGATGTGCATGCAAATGGTGCTTTTGGCAGAACGCGCACGTGGATTTCTAGCAAACGACGTGCTAAGCATGCCGATGCTGCTCTTTTTAGCACCCGCGCACGGATTTGTGCGAAAACGCGTTTTAAGCATGCACATGCATCTTTTGGTAGACGCGGATGAAGTTTTCTGCAAAACCACAAGATGTGCATGCAAATGGTGCTTTTTGCAGAACGCGCACGTGGACTTCTACCAAACGACGTGCTAAGGATGCCGATGCTGTTCTTTTTAGCACCCGCGCACGCATTTGTGCGAAAACGCGTTTTAAGCATGCACATGCATCTTTTGGTAGACGCGGATGAAGTTTTCTGCAAAACCACAATATGTGCATGCAAATGGTGCTTTTTGCAGAACGCGCACGTGGATTTCTACCAAACGACATGCTAAGCTTGCCGATGCTGCTCTTTTTAGCACCCGCGCACGGATTTGTGCGAAAACGCGTTTTAAGCATGCACATGCCTCTTTTGGTAGACGCGGATGAAGTTTTCTGCAAAACCACAAGATGTGCATGCAAATGGTGCTTTTTGCAGAACGCGCACGTGGACTTCTACCAAACGACGTGCTAAGGATGCCGATGCTGCTCTTTTTAGCACCCGCGCACGCATTTGTGCGAAAACGCGTTTTAAGCATGCACATGCATCTTTTGGTAGACGCGGATGAAGTTTTCTGCAAAACCACAAGATGTGCATGCAAATGGTGCTTTTTGCAGAACGCGCACGTGGATTTCTACCAAACGACGTGCTAAGCATGCCGATGCTGCTCTTTTTAGCACCCGTGCACGCATTTGTGCGAAAACGCGTTTTAAGCATGCACATGCATCTTTTGGTAGACGCGGATGAAGTTTTCTGCAAAACCACAAGATGTGCATGCAAATGGTGCTTTTTGCAGAACGCGCACGTGGATTTCTACCAAACGACGTGCTAAGCTTGCCGATGCTGCTCTTTTTAGCACCCGCGCACGGATTTGTGCGAAAACGCGTTTTAAGCATGCACATGCATCTTTTGGTAGACGCGGATGAAGTTTTCTGCAAAACCACAAGATGTGCATGCAAATGGTGCTTTTGGCAGAACGCGCACGTGGATTTCTACCAAACGACGTGCTAAGCATGCCGATGCTGCTCTTTTTAGCACCCGCGCACGGATTTGTGCGAAAACGCGTTTTAAGCATGCACATGCATCTTTTGGTAGACGCGGATGAAGTTTTCTGCAAAACCTCAAGATGTGCATGCAAATGGTGCTTTTTGCAGAACGCGCACGTGGACTTCTACCAAACGACGTGCTAAGGATGCCGATGCTGCTCTTTTTAGCACCCGCGCACGCATTTGTGCGAAAACGCGTTTTAAGCATGCACATGCATCTTTTGGTAGACGCGGATGAAGTTTTCTGCAAAACCACAATATGTGCATGCAAATGGTGCTTTTTGCAGAACGCGCACGTGGATTTCTACCAAACGACATGCTAAGCTTGCCGATGCTGCTCTTTTTAGCACCCGCGCACGGATTTGTGCGAAAACGCGTTTTAAGCATGCACATGCCTCTTTTGGTAGACGCGGATGAAGTTTTCTGCAAAACCACAAGATGTGCATGCAAATGGTGCTTTTGGCAGAACGCGCACGTGGATTTCTACCAAACGACGTGCTAAGCATGCCGATGCTGCTCTTTTTAGCACCCGCGCACGGATTTGTGCGAAAACGCGTTTTAAGCATGCACATGCATCTTTTGGTAGACGCGGATGAAGTTTTCTGCAAAACCACAAGATGTGCATGCAAATGGTGCTTTTTGCAGAACGCGCACGTGGACTTCTACCAAACGACGTGCTAAGGATGCCGATGCTGCTCTTTTTAGCACCCGCGCACGCATTTGTGCGAAAACGCGTTTTAAGCATGCACATGCATCTTTTGGTAGACGCGGATGAAGTTTTCTGCAAAACCACAAGATGTGCATGCAAATGGTGCTTTTTGCAGAACGCGCACGTGGATTTCTACCAAACGACGTGCTAAGCATGCCGATGCTGCTCTTTTTAGCACCCGCGCACGCATTTGTGCGAAAACGCGTTTTAAGCATGCACATGCATCTTTTGGTAGACGCGGATGAAGTTTTCTGCAAAACCACAAGATGTGCATGCAAATGGTGCTTTTTGCAGAACGCGCACGTGGATTTCTACCAAACGACGTGCTAAGCTTGCCGATGCTGCTCTTTTTAGGACCCGCGCACGGATTTGTGCGAAAACGCGTTTTAAGCATGCACATGCATCTTTTGGTAGACGCGGATGAAGTTTTCTGCAAAACCACAAGATGTGCATGCAAATGGTGCTTTTGGCAGAACGCGCACGTGGATTTCTACCAAACGACGTGCTAAGCATGCCGATGCTGCTCTTTTTAGCACCCGCGCACGGATTTGTGCGAAAACGCGTTTTAAGCATGCACATGCATCTTTTGGTAGACGCGGATGAAGTTTTCTGCAAAACCACAAGATGTGCATGCAAATGGTGCTTTTTGCAGAACGCGCACGTGGATTTTCTACCAAACGACGTGCTAAGCATGCCGATGCTGCTCTTTTTAGCACCCGCGCACGGATTTGTGCGAAAACGCGTTTTAAGCATGCACATGCATCTTTTGGTAGACGCGGATGAAGTTTTCTGCAAAACCACAAGATCTGCATGCAAATGGTGCTTTTTGCAGAACGCGCACGTGGATTTCTACCAAACGACGTGCTAAGCATGCCGATGCTGCTCTTTTTAGCACCCGCGCACGCATTTGTGCGAAAACGCGTTTTAAGCATACACATGCATCTTTTGGTAGACGCGGATGAAGTTTTCTGCAAAACCAAAAGATGTGCATGCAAATGGTGCTTTTTGCAGAACGCGCACGTGGATTTCTACCAAACGACGTGCTAAGCTTGCCGATGCTGCTCTTTTTAGCACCCGCGCACGGATTTGTGCGAAAACGCGTTTTAAGCATGCACATGCATCTTTTGGTAGACGCGGATGAAGTTTTCTGCAAAACCACAAGATGTGCATGCAAATGGTGCTTTTTGCAGAACGCGCACGTGGATTTCTCCCAAACGACGTGCTAAGCATGCCGATGCTGCTCTTTTTAGCACCCGCGCACGCATTTGTGCGAAAACGCGTTTAAGCATGCACATGCATCTTTTGGTAGACGCGGATGAAGTTTTCTGCAAAACCACAAGATGTGCATGCAAATGGTGCTTTTTGCAGAACGCGCACGTGGATTTCTACCAAACGACGTTGCTAAGCATGCCGATGCTGCTCTTTTTAGCACCCGCGCTACGGATTTGTGCGAAAACGGGTTTTAAGCATGCACATGCATCTTTTGGTAGACGCGGATGAAGTTTTCTGCAAAACCACAAGATGTGCATGCAAATGGTGCTTTTGGCAGAACGCGCACGTGGATTTCTACCAAACGACGTGCTAAGCTTGCCGATGCTGCTCTTTCTAGCACCCGCGCACGGATTTGTGCGAAAAACGCGTTTTAAGCATACACATGCATCTTTTGGTAGACGCGGATGAAGTTTTCTGCAAAACCACAAGATGGTGCATGCAAATGGTGCTTTTGGCAGAACGCGCACGTGGATTTCTACCAAACGACGTGCTAAGCATGCCGATGCTGCTCTTTTTAGCACCCGCGCACGGATTTGTGCGGAAAACGCGTTTTGAGCATGCACATGCATCTTTTGGTAGACGCGGATGAAGTTTTCTGCAAAACCACAAGATGTGCATGCAAATGGTGCTTTTTGCAGAACGCGCACGTGGACTTCTACCAACGACGTGCTAAGGATGCCGATGCTGCTCTTTTTAGCACCCGCGCACGCATTTGTGCGAAAACGCGTTTTAAGCATGCACATGCATCTTTTGGTAGACGCGGATGAAGTTTTCTGCAAAACCACAAGATGTGCATGCAAATGGTGCTTTTTGCAGAACGCGCACGTGGATTTCTACCAAACGACGGTGCTAAGCATGCCGATGCTGCTCTTTTTAGCACCCGCGCACGCATTTGTGCGAAAACGCGTTTTTAAGCATGCACATGCATCTTTGGTAGACGCGGATGAAGTTTTCTGCAAAACCACAAGATGTGCATGCAAATGGTGCTTTTTGCAGAAACGCGCACGTGGATTTCTACCAAACGACGTGCTAAGCTTGCCGATGCTGCTCTTTTTAGCACCCGCGCACGGATTTGTGCGAAAACGCGTTTTAAGCATGCACATGCATCTTTTGGTAGACGCGGATGAAGTTTTCTGCAAAACCACAAGATGTGCATGCAAATGGTGCTTTTGGCAGAAACGCGCACGTGGATATCTAGCAAACGACGTGCTAAGCATGCCGATGCTGCTCTTTTTAGAGCACCCCCGCGCACGGATTTGTGCGAAAACGCGTTTTAAGCATGCACATGCATCTTTTGGTAAGACGCGGATGAAGTTTTCTGCAAAACCACAAGATGTGCATGCAAATGGTGCTTTTTTGCAGAACGCGCACGTGGGACTTCTACCAAACGACGTGCTAAGGATGCCGATGCTGTCTTTTTAGCACCCCGCGCACGCATTTGTGCGAAAACGCGTTTTAAGCATGCACATGCATCTTTTGGTAGACGCGATGAAGTTTTCTGCAAAACCACAATATGTGCATGCAAATGGTGCTTTTTTGCAGAACGCGCACGTGGATTTCTACCAAACGACATGCTAAGCTTGCCGATGCTGCTCTTTTTTAGCACCCGCGCACGGATTTGTGCGAAAACGCGTTTTAAGCATGCACATGCCTCTTTTTGGTAGACGCGGATTGAAGTTTTCTGCAAAACCACAAGATGTGCATGCAAATGGTGCTTTGGCAGAACGCGGCACGTGGATTTCTACCAAACGACGTCTGCGAACCATGCCGATGCTGCTCTTTTTAGCACCCGCCGCACGCATTTGTGCGAAAACGCGTTTTAAGCATGCACATGCAATCTTTTGATTAGACGCGGATGAAGTTTTCTGCAAAACCACAAGATGTGCATGCAAAATGGGCTTTTTGCAGAACGCGCACGTGGATTTATACCAAACGACGTGCTAAGCATGCCGATCGCTGCTCTTTTTAGCACCCGCGCACGGATTTTGTGTGCGAAAAACGCGTTTTAAGCATGCACATGCATCTTTTGGTACGACGCGGATGAAGTTTTCTGCAAAACCACAAGATGTGCATGCAAATGGTGCTTTTTGCAGAACGCGCACGTGGATTTCTACACAAACGACGTGCTAAGCATGCCGATGCTGCTCTTTTAGCACCCCGCGCACGCATTTGTGCGAAAACGCGTTTTAAGCATGCACATGCATCTTTTGGTAGACGCGGATGAAAGTTTTCTGCAAAACCACAAGATGTGCATGCAAATGGATGCTTTTGGCAGAACGCGCACGTGGATTTCTACCAAACGACGTGCTAGCTTGCCGATGCTGCTCTTTTTAGCACCCGCGCCACGGATTTGTGCGAAAAACGCGTTTAAGCATGCACATGCATCTTTTGGTAGGAACGCGGATGAAGTTTTCTGCAAAACCACAAGATGTGCATGCAATGGTGCTTTTGGCAGAACGCGCACGTGGATTTTCTACCAAACGACGTGCGAAGCATGCCGATGCTGCTCTTTTTAGCACCCGCGCACGGATTTGTCGCCGAAAACGCGTTTTAAGCATCGCACATGCATCTTTTGATAGACGCGGATGAAGCTTTTCTGCAAAACCACAAGATGTGCATAGCAAATGGTGCTTTTTGCCAGAACGCGCACGTGGATTTCTACCAAACGACGTGCTAAGCATGCCGAGCTGCTCTTTTTAGCACCCGCGCACGGATTTGTGCGAAAACGCGTTTTAAGCATTCACATGCATCTTTTGGTAGACGCGGATGAAGTTTTCTGCAAAACCACAAGATGTGCATGCAAATGGTGCTTTTTGCAGAAGAACGCGCACGTGGATTTCTACCAAACGACGTGCTAAGCATGCCGATGCTGCTCCTTTTTAGCACCCGCGCACGAGATTTGTGCGAAAACGCGTTTTAAGCATGCACATGCATCTTATTGGTAGACGCGGATGAAGTTTTCTGCAAAACCACAAGATGTGCACTGCAAATGGTGCTTTTGGCAGAACGCGCACGTGGATTTCTACCAAACGACGTGCTAAGCTTGCCGATGCTGCTCTTTCTAGCACCGCGCACGGATTTGTGCGGAAAACGCGTTTTAAGCATACACATGCTCTTTTGGTAGACGCGGATCGAAGTTTTCTGCTAAAACCACAAGATGTGCAAGCAAAATGGTGCTTTTGGCAGACGCGCACGTGGATTTTCTACCAAAACGACGTGCCTAAGCATGCCGATGCTCGCTCTTTTTAGCACCCGCGCACGGATTTGTGCGAAAACGCGTTTTGAGCATGCACATGCATCTTTTGGTAGACGCGGATGAAGTTTTCTGCAAAACCACAAGATGTGCATGCAAATGGTGCTTTTTGCAGAGAACGCGCCCGTGGACCTTCTACCAAACGACGTGCTAAGGATGCCGATGCTGCTCTTTTTAGCACCCGCGCACGCATTTGTGCGAAAACGCGTTTTAAGCATGCACATGCATCTTTTGGTAGCCGCGGATGAAGTTTTCTGCAAAACCAACACGATGTGAAGCATGCCAAATGGTGCTTTTTGCAGAACGCGCACGTGGATTTCTACAAACGACGTGCTAAGCAATGCCGATGCTGCTCTTTTTAGCACCCGCGCACGCATTTGTGCGAAAACGCGTTTTAAGCATGCAACATGCATCTTTTGGTAGACGCGGATGAAGTTTTCTGGCAAAACCACAAGATGTGCATGCAAATGGTGCTTTTTGCAGAACGCGCACGTGGATTTCTACCAACGACGTGCTAAGCTTGCCGATGCTGCTCTTTTTAGCACCCGCGCACGGATTTGTGCGAAAACGCGTTTTTAAGCATGCACATGCATCTTTTGGTAGACGCGGAATGAAGTTTTCTGCAAAACCAAAGATGTGCATGCAAATGGTGCTTTTGGAGAACGCGCACGTGGATTTTACCAAACGACGTGCTAAGCATGCCGATGCTGCTCTTTTTAGCACCCGCGCACGGATTTGTGCGAAAACGCGTTTTAAGCATGCACATGCATCTTTTGGTAGACGCGGATGAAGTTTTCTGCAAAACCACAAGATGTGCATGCAAATGGTGCTTTTTGCAGAACGCGCACGTGGACTTCTACCAAACGACGTGCTAAGGATGCCGATGCTGTTCTTTTTAGCACCCGCGCACGCATTTGTGCGAAAACGCGTTTTAAGCATGCACATGCTCTTTTGGTAGACGCGG
>NW_027315050.1:0-89993 GCF_023375885.2 Dermacentor andersoni | reverse complement strand
AGTTTTCTGCAAAACCACAAAATGTGCATGCAAATGGTGCTTTTTGCAGAACGCGCACGTGGATTTCTACCAAACGACGTGCTAAGCATGCCGATGCTGCTCTTTTTAGCACCCGCGCACGGATTTGTGCGAAAACGCGTTTTAAGCATGCACATGCATCTTTTGGTAGACGCGGATGAAGTTTTCTGCAAAACCACAAGATGTGCATGCAAATGGTGCTTTTGGCAGAACGCGCTCGTGGATTTCTACCAAACGACGTGCTAAGCATGCCGATGCTGCTCTTTTTAGCACCCGCGCACGCATTTGTGCGAAAACGCGTTTTAAGCATGCACATGCATCTTTTGGTAGACGCGGATGAAGTTTTCTGCAAAACCACAAGATGTGCATGCAAATGGTGCTTTTTGCAGAACGCGCACGTGGATTTCTACCAAACGACGTGCTAAGCATGCCGATGCTGCTCTTTTTGGCACCCGCGCACGGATTTGTGCGAAAACGCGTTTTAAGCATGCACATGCATCTTTTGGTAGACGCGGATGAAGTTTTCTGCAAAACCACAAGATCTGCATGCAAATGGTGCTTTTTGCAGAACGCGCACGTGGATTTCTACCAAACGACGTGCTAAGCTTGCCGATGCTGCTCTTTTTAGCACCCGCGCACGGATTTGTGCGAAAACGCGTTTTAAGCATGCACATGCATCTTTTGGTAGACGCGGATGAAGTTTTCTGCAAAACCACAAGATGTGCATGCAAATGGTGCTTTTGGCAGAACGCGCACGTGGATTTCTACCAAACGACGTGCTAAGCATGCCGATGCTGCTCTTTTTAGCACCCGCGCACGCATTTGTGCGAAAACGCGTTTTAAGCATGCACATGCATCTTTTGGTAGACGCGGATGAAGTTTTCTGCAAAACCACAAGATGTGCATGCAAATGGTGCTTTTTGCAGAACGCGCACGTGGATTTCTACCAAACGACGTGCTAAGCATGCCGATGCTGCTCTTTTTAGCACCCGCGCACGCATTTGTGCGAAAACGCGTTTTAAGCATGCACATGCATCTTTTGGTAGACGCGGATGAAGTTTTCTGCAAAACCACAAGATGTGCATGCAAATGGTGCTTTTTGCAGAACGCGCACGTGGATTTCTACCAAACGACGTGCTAAGCATGCCGATGCTGCTCTTTTTGGCACCCGCGCACGGATTTGTGCGAAAACGCGTTTTAAGCATGCACATGCGTCTTTTGGTAGACGCGGATGAAGTTTTCTGCAAAACCACAAGATCTGCATGCAAATGGTGCTTTTGGCAGAACGCGCACGTGGATTTCTACCAAACGACGTGCTAAGCATGCCGATGCTGATCTTTTTAGCACCCGCGCACGCATTTGTGCGTAAACGCGTTTTTAAGCATGCACATGCATCTTTTGGTAGACGCGGATGAAGTTTTCTGCAAAACCACAAGATGTGCATGCAAATGGTGCTTTTTGCAGAACGCGCACGTGGATTTCTACCAAACGACGTGCTAAGCATGCCGATGCTGCTCTTTTTAGCACCCGCGCACGCATTTGTGCGAAAACGCGTTTTAAGCATGCACATGCATCTTTTGGTAGACGCGGATGAAGTTTTCTGCAAAACCACAAGATGTGCATGCAAATGGTGCTTTTTGCAGAACGCGCACGTGGATGTCTACCAAACGACGTGCTAAGCTTGCCGATGCTGCTCTTTTTAGCACCCGCGCACGGATTTGTGCGAAAACGCGTTTTAAGCATGCACATGCATCTTTTGGTAGACGCGGATGAAGTTTTCTGCAAAACCACAAGATGTGCATGCAAATGGTGCTTTTGGCAGAACGCGCACGTGGATTTCTACCAAACGACGTGCTAAGCATGCCGATGCTGCTCTTTTTAGCACCCGCGCACGCATTTGTGCGAAAACGCGTTTTAAGCATGCACATGCATCTTTTGGTAGACGCGGATGAAGTTTTCTGCAAAACCACAAAATGTGCATGCAAATGGTGCTTTTTGCAGAACGCGCACGTGGATTTCTACCAAACGACGTGCTAAGCATGCCGATGCTGCTCTTTTTAGCACCCGCGCACGGATTTGTGCGAAAACGCGTTTTAAGCATGCACATGCATCTTTTGGTAGACGCGGATGAAGTTTTCTGCAAAACCACAAGATGTGCATGCAAATGGTGCTTTTGGCAGAACGCGCTCGTGGATTTCTACCAAACGACGTGCTAAGCATGCCGATGCTGCTCTTTTTAGCACCCGCGCACGCATTTGTGCGAAAACGCGTTTTAAGCATGCACATGCATCTTTTGGTAGACGCGGATGAAGTTTTCTGCAAAACCACAAGATGTGCATGCAAATGGTGCTTTTTGCAGAACGCGCACGTGGATTTCTACCAAACGACGTGCTAAGCATGCCGATGCTGCTCTTTTTGGCACCCGCGCACGGATTTGTGCGAAAACGCGTTTTAAGCATGCACATGCATCTTTTGGTAGACGCGGATGAAGTTTTCTGCAAAACCACAAGATCTGCATGCAAATGGTGCTTTTTGCAGAACGCGCACGTGGATTTCTACCAAACAACGTGCTAAGCATGCCGATGCTGCTCTTCTTAGCACCCGCGCACGCATTTGTGCGAAAACGCGTTTTAAGCATGCACATGCATCTTTTGGTAGACGCGGATGAAGTTTTCTGCAAAACCACAAGATGTGCATGCAAATGGTGCTTTTTGCAGAACGCGCTCGTGGATTTCTACCAAACGACGTGCTAAGCATGCCGATGCTGCTCTTTTTAGCACCCGCGCACGCATTTGTGCGAAAACGCGTTTTAAGCATGCACATGCATCTTTGGTAGACGCGGATGAAGTTTTCTGCAAAACCACAAGATGTGCATGCAAATGGTGCTTTTTGCAGAACGCGCACGTGGATTTCTACCAAACGACGTGCTAAGCTTGCCGATGCTGCTCTTTTTAGCACCCGCGCACGGATTTGTGCGAAAACGCGTTTTAAGCATGCACATGCATCTTTTGGTAGACGCGGATGAAGTTTTCTGCAAAACCACAAGATGTGCATGCAAATGGTGCTTTTTGCAGAACGCGCACGTGGATTTCTACCAAACGACGTGCTAAGCTTGCCGATGCTGCTCTTTTTAGCACCCGCGCACGGATTTGTGCGAAAACGCGTTTTAAGCATGCACATGCATCTTTTGGTAGACGCGGATGAAGTTTTCTGCAAAACCACAAGATGTGCATGCAAATGGTGCTTTTGGCAGAACGCGCACGTAAATGTCTATCAAACGACGTGCTAAGCATGCCGATGCTGCTCTTTTTAGCACCCGCGCACGCATTTGTGCGAAAACGCGTTTTAAGCATGCACATGCATCTTTTGGTAGACGCGGATGAAGTTTTCTGCAAAACCACAAGATGTGCATGCAAATGGTGCTTTTTGTAGAACGCGCACGTGGATTTCTACCAAACGACGTGCTAAGCATGCCGATGCTGCTCTTTTTAGCACCCGCGCACGCATTTGTGCGAAAACGCGTTTTAAGCATGCACATGCATCTTTTGGTAGACGCGGATGAAGTTTTCTGCAAAACCACAAGATGTGCATGCAAATGGTGCTTTTTGCAGAACGCGCTCGTGGATTTCTACCAAACGACGTGCTAAGCATGCCGATGCTGCTCTTTTTAGCACCCGCGCACGCATTTGTGCGAAAACGCGTTTTAAGCATGCACATGCATCTTTTGGTAGACGCGGATGAAGTTTTCTGCAAAACCACAAGATGTGCATGCAAATGGTGCTTTTTGTAGAACGCGCACGTGGATTTCTACCAAACGACGTGCTAAGCATGCCGATGCTGCTCTTTTTAGCACCCGCGCACGGATTTGTGCGAAAACGCGTTTTAAGCATGCACATGTATCTTTTGGTAGACGCGGATGAAGTTTTCTGCAAAACCACAACATGTCCATGCAAATGGTGCTTTTGGCAGAACGCGCACGTGGATTTCTACCAAACGACGTGCTAAGCATGCCGATGCTGCTCTTTTTAGCACCCGCGCACGCATTTGTGCGAAAACGCGTTTTAAGCATGCACATGCATCTTTTGGTAGACGCGGATGAAGTTTTCTGCAAAACCACAAGATGTGCATGCAAATGGTGCTTTTTGCAGAACGCGCTCGTGGATTTCTACCAAACGACGTGCTAAGCATGCCGATGCTGCTCTTTTTAGCACCCGCGCACGCATTTGTGCGAAAACGCGTTTTAAGCATGCACATGCATCTTTTGGTAGACGCGGATGAAGTTTTCTGCAAAACCACAAGATGTGCATGCAAATGGTGCTTTTTGCAGAACGCGCACGTGGATTTCTACCAAACGACGTGCTAAGCATGCCGATGCTGCTCTTTTTGGCACCCGCGCACGGATTTGTGCGAAAACGCGTTTTAAGCATGCACATGCATCTTTTGGTAGACGCGGATGAAGTTTTCTGCAAAACCACAAGATCTGCATGCAAATGGTGCTTTTTGCAGAACGCGCACGTGGATTTCTACCAAACAACGTGCTAAGCATGCCGATGCTGCTCTTCTTAGCACCCGCGCACGCATTTGTGCGAAAACGCGTTTTAAGCATGCACATGCATCTTTTGGTAGACGCGGATGAAGTTTTCTGCAAAACCACAAGATGTGCATGCAAATGGTGCTTTTTGCAGAACGCGCTCGTGGATTTCTACCAAACGACGTGCTAAGCATGCCGATGCTGCTCTTTTTAGCACCCGCGCACGCATTTGTGCGAAAACGCGTTTTAAGCATGCACATGCATCTTTTGGTAGACGCGGATGAAGTTTTCTGCAAAACCACAAGATGTGCATGCAAATGGTGCTTTTTGCAGAACGCGCACGTGGATTTCTACCAAACGACGTGCTAAGCTTGCCGATGCTGCTCTTTTTAGCACCCGCGCACGGATTTGTGCGAAAACGCGTTTTAAGCATGCACATGCATCTTTTGGTAGACGCGGATGAAGTTTTCTGCAAAACCACAAGATGTGCATGCAAATGGTGCTTTTGGCAGAACGCGCACGTGGATTTCTACCAAACGACGTGCTAAGCATGCCGATGCTGCTCTTTTTAGCACCCGCGCACGCATTTGTGCGAAAACGCGTTTTAAGCATGCACATGCATCTTTTGGTAGACGCGGATGAAGTTTTCTGCAAAACCACAAGATGTGCATGCAAATGGTGCTTTTTGCAGAACGCGCACGTGGATTTCTACCAAACGACGTGCTAAGCATGCCGATGCTGCTCTTTTTAGCACCCGCGCACGGATTTGTGCGAAAACGCGTTTTAAGCATGCACATGCATCTTTTGGTAGACGCGGATGAAGTTTTCTGCAAAACCACAAGATGTGCATGCAAATGGTGCTTTTGGCAGAACGCGCTCGTGGATTTCTACCAAACGACGTGCTAAGCATGCCGATGCTGCTCTTTTTAGCACCCGCGCACGCATTTGTGCGAAAACGCGTTTTAAGCATGCACATGCATCTTTTGGTAGACGCGGATGAAGTTTTCTGCAAAACCACAAGATGTGCATGCAAATGGTGCTTTTTGCAGAACGCGCACGTGGATTTCTACCAAACGACGTGCTAAGCATGCCGATGCTGCTCTTTTTGGCACCCGCGCACGGATTTGTGCGAAAACGCGTTTTAAGCATGCACATGCATCTTTTGGTAGACGCGGATGAAGTTTTCTGCAAAACCACAAAATGTGCATGCAAATGGTGCTTTTTGCAGAACGCGCACGTGGATTTCTACCAAACGACGTGCTAAGCATGCCGATGCTGCTCTTTTTAGCACCCGCGCACGGATTTGTGCGAAAACGCGTTTTAAGCATGCACATGCATCTTTTGGTAGACGCGGATGAAGTTTTCTGCAAAACCACAAGATGTGCATGCAAATGGTGCTTTTGGCAGAACGCGCTCGTGGATTTCTACCAAACGACGTGCTAAGCATGCCGATGCTGCTCTTTTTAGCACCCGCGCACGCATTTGTGCGAAAACGCGTTTTAAGCATGCACATGCATCTTTTGGTAGACGCGGATGAAGTTTTCTGCAAAACCACAAGATGTGCATGCAAATGGTGCTTTTGGCAGAACGCGCTCGTGGATTTCTACCAAACGACGTGCTAAGCATGCCGATGCTGCTCTTTTTAGCACCCGCGCACGCATTTGTGCGAAAACGCGTTTTAAGCATGCACATGCATCTTTTGGTAGACGCGGATGAAGTTTTCTGCAAAACCACAAGATGTGCATGCAAATGGTGCTTTTTGCAGAACGCGCACGTGGATTTCTACCAAACGACGTGCTAAGCATGCCGATGCTGCTCTTTTTGGCACCCGCGCACGGATTTGTGCGAAAACGCGTTTTAAGCATGCACATGCATCTTTTGGTAGACGCGGATGAAGTTTTCTGCAAAACCACAAGATCTGCATGCAAATGGTGCTTTTTGCAGAACGCGCACGTGGATTTCTACCAAACGACGTGCTAAGCTTGCCGATGCTGCTCTTTTTAGCACCCGCGCACGGATTTGTGCGAAAACGCGTTTTAAGCATGCACATGCATCTTTTGGTAGACGCGGATGAAGTTTTCTGCAAAACCACAAGATGTGCATGCAAATGGTGCTTTTGGCAGAACGCGCACGTGGATTTCTACCAAACGACGTGCTAAGCATGCCGATGCTGCTCTTTTTAGCACCCGCGCACGCATTTGTGCGAAAACGCGTTTTAAGCATGCACATGCATCTTTTGGTAGACGCGGATGAAGTTTTCTGCAAAACCACAAGATGTGCATGCAAATGGTGCTTTTTGCAGAACGCGCACGTGGATTTCTACCAAACGACGTGCTAAGCATGCCGATGCTGCTCTTTTTAGCACCCGCGCACGCATTTGTGCGAAAACGCGTTTTAAGCATGCACATGCATCTTTTGGTAGACGCGGATGAAGTTTTCTGCAAAACCACAAGATGTGCATGCAAATGGTGCTTTTTGCAGAACGCGCACGTGGATTTCTACCAAACGACGTGCTAAGCATGCCGATGCTGCTCTTTTTGGCACCCGCGCACGGATTTGTGCGAAAACGCGTTTTAAGCATGCACATGCGTCTTTTGGTAGACGCGGATGAAGTTTTCTGCAAAACCACAAGATCTGCATGCAAATGGTGCTTTTGGCAGAACGCGCACGTGGATTTCTACCAAACGACGTGCTAAGCATGCCGATGCTGATCTTTTTAGCACCCGCGCACGCATTTGTGCGTAAACGCGTTTTAAGCATGCACATGCATCTTTTGGTAGACGCGGATGAAGTTTTCTGCAAAACCACAAGATGTGCATGCAAATGGTGCTTTTTGCAGAACGCGCACGTGGATTTCTACCAAACGACGTGCTAAGCATGCCGATGCTGCTCTTTTTAGCACCCGCGCACGCATTTGTGCGAAAACGCGTTTTAAGCATGCACATGCATCTTTTGGTAGACGCGGATGAAGTTTTCTGCAAAACCACAAGATGTGCATGCAAATGGTGCTTTTTGCAGAACGCGCACGTGGATGTCTACCAAACGACGTGCTAAGCTTGCCGATGCTGCTCTTTTTAGCACCCGCGCACGGATTTGTGCGAAAACGCGTTTTAAGCATGCACATGCATCTTTTGGTAGACGCGGATGAAGTTTTCTGCAAAACCACAAGATGTGCATGCAAATGGTGCTTTTGGCAGAACGCGCACGTGGATTTCTACCAAACGACGTGCTAAGCATGCCGATGCTGCTCTTTTTAGCACCCGCGCACGCATTTGTGCGAAAACGCGTTTTAAGCATGCACATGCATCTTTTGGTAGACGCGGATGAAGTTTTCTGCAAAACCACAAAATGTGCATGCAAATGGTGCTTTTTGCAGAACGCGCACGTGGATTTCTACCAAACGACGTGCTAAGCATGCCGATGCTGCTCTTTTTAGCACCCGCGCACGGATTTGTGCGAAAACGCGTTTTAAGCATGCACATGCATCTTTTGGTAGACGCGGATGAAGTTTTCTGCAAAACCACAAGATGTGCATGCAAATGGTGCTTTTGGCAGAACGCGCTCGTGGATTTCTACCAAACGACGTGCTAAGCATGCCGATGCTGCTCTTTTTAGCACCCGCGCACGCATTTGTGCGAAAACGCGTTTTAAGCATGCACATGCATCTTTTGGTAGACGCGGATGAAGTTTTCTGCAAAACCACAAGATGTGCATGCAAATGGTGCTTTTTGCAGAACGCGCACGTGGATTTCTACCAAACGACGTGCTAAGCATGCCGATGCTGCTCTTTTTGGCACCCGCGCACGGATTTGTGCGAAAACGCGTTTTAAGCATGCACATGCATCTTTTGGTAGACGCGGATGAAGTTTTCTGCAAAACCACAAGATCTGCATGCAAATGGTGCTTTTTGCAGAACGCGCACGTGGATTTCTACCAAACAACGTGCTAAGCATGCCGATGCTGCTCTTCTTAGCACCCGCGCACGCATTTGTGCGAAAACGCGTTTTAAGCATGCACATGCATCTTTTGGTAGACGCGGATGAAGTTTTCTGCAAAACCACAAGATGTGCATGCAAATGGTGCTTTTTGCAGAACGCGCTCGTGGATTTCTACCAAACGACGTGCTAAGCATGCCGATGCTGCTCTTTTTAGCACCCGCGCACGCATTTGTGCGAAAACGCGTTTTAAGCATGCACATGCATCTTTTGGTAGACGCGGATGAAGTTTTCTGCAAAACCACAAGATGTGCATGCAAATGGTGCTTTTTGCAGAACGCGCACGTGGATTTCTACCAAACGACGTGCTAAGCTTGCCGATGCTGCTCTTTTTAGCACCCGCGCACGGATTTGTGCGAAAACGCGTTTTAAGCATGCACATGCATCTTTTGGTAGACGCGGATGAAGTTTTCTGCAAAACCACAAGATGTGCATGCAAATGGTGCTTTTTGCAGAACGCGCACGTGGATTTCTACCAAACGACGTGCTAAGCTTGCCGATGCTGCTCTTTTTAGCACCCGCGCACGGATTTGTGCGAAAACGCGTTTTAAGCATGCACATGCATCTTTTGGTAGACGCGGATGAAGTTTTCTGCAAAACCACAAGATGTGCATGCAAATGGTGCTTTTGGCAGAACGCGCACGTAAATGTCTATCAAACGACGTGCTAAGCATGCCGATGCTGCTCTTTTTAGCACCCGCGCACGCATTTGTGCGAAAACGCGTTTTAAGCATGCACATGCATCTTTTGGTAGACGCGGATGAAGTTTTCTGCAAAACCACAAGATGTGCATGCAAATGGTGCTTTTTGTAGAACGCGCACGTGGATTTCTACCAAACGACGTGCTAAGCATGCCGATGCTGCTCTTTTTAGCACCCGCGCACGCATTTGTGCGAAAACGCGTTTTAAGCATGCACATGCATCTTTTGGTAGACGCGGATGAAGTTTTCTGCAAAACCACAAGATGTGCATGCAAATGGTGCTTTTTGCAGAACGCGCTCGTGGATTTCTACCAAACGACGTGCTAAGCATGCCGATGCTGCTCTTTTTAGCACCCGCGCACGCATTTGTGCGAAAACGCGTTTTAAGCATGCACATGCATCTTTTGGTAGACGCGGATGAAGTTTTCTGCAAAACCACAAGATGTGCATGCAAATGGTGCTTTTTGTAGAACGCGCACGTGGATTTCTACCAAACGACGTGCTAAGCATGCCGATGCTGCTCTTTTTAGCACCCGCGCACGGATTTGTGCGAAAACGCGTTTTAAGCATGCACATGTATCTTTTGGTAGACGCGGATGAAGTTTTCTGCAAAACCACAACATGTCCATGCAAATGGTGCTTTTGGCAGAACGCGCACGTGGATTTCTACCAAACGACGTGCTAAGCATGCCGATGCTGCTCTTTTTAGCACCCGCGCACGCATTTGTGCGAAAACGCGTTTTAAGCATGCACATGCATCTTTTGGTAGACGCGGATGAAGTTTTCTGCAAAACCACAAGATGTGCATGCAAATGGTGCTTTTTGCAGAACGCGCTCGTGGATTTCTACCAAACGACGTGCTAAGCATGCCGATGCTGCTCTTTTTAGCACCCGCGCACGCATTTGTGCGAAAACGCGTTTTAAGCATGCACATGCATCTTTTGGTAGACGCGGATGAAGTTTTCTGCAAAACCACAAGATGTGCATGCAAATGGTGCTTTTTGCAGAACGCGCACGTGGATTTCTACCAAACGACGTGCTAAGCATGCCGATGCTGCTCTTTTTGGCACCCGCGCACGGATTTGTGCGAAAACGCGTTTTAAGCATGCACATGCATCTTTTGGTAGACGCGGATGAAGTTTTCTGCAAAACCACAAGATCTGCATGCAAATGGTGCTTTTTGCAGAACGCGCACGTGGATTTCTACCAAACAACGTGCTAAGCATGCCGATGCTGCTCTTCTTAGCACCCGCGCACGCATTTGTGCGAAAACGCGTTTTAAGCATGCACATGCATCTTTTGGTAGACGCGGATGAAGTTTTCTGCAAAACCACAAGATGTGCATGCAAATGGTGCTTTTTGCAGAACGCGCTCGTGGATTTCTACCAAACGACGTGCTAAGCATGCCGATGCTGCTCTTTTTAGCACCCGCGCACGCATTTGTGCGAAAACGCGTTTTAAGCATGCACATGCATCTTTTGGTAGACGCGGATGAAGTTTTCTGCAAAACCACAAGATGTGCATGCAAATGGTGCTTTTTGCAGAACGCGCACGTGGATTTCTACCAAACGACGTGCTAAGCTTGCCGATGCTGCTCTTTTTAGCACCCGCGCACGGATTTGTGCGAAAACGCGTTTTAAGCATGCACATGCATCTTTTGGTAGACGCGGATGAAGTTTTCTGCAAAACCACAAGATGTGCATGCAAATGGTGCTTTTGGCAGAACGCGCACGTGGATTTCTACCAAACGACGTGCTAAGCATGCCGATGCTGCTCTTTTTAGCACCCGCGCACGCATTTGTGCGAAAACGCGTTTTAAGCATGCACATGCATCTTTTGGTAGACGCGGATGAAGTTTTCTGCAAAACCACAAGATGTGCATGCAAATGGTGCTTTTTGCAGAACGCGCACGTGGATTTCTACCAAACGACGTGCTAAGCATGCCGATGCTGCTCTTTTTAGCACCCGCGCACGCATTTGTGCGAAAACGCGTTTTAAGCATGCACATGCATCTTTTGGTAGACGCGGATGAAGTTTTCTGCAAAACCACAAGATGTGCATGCAAATGGTGCTTTTTGCAGAACGCGCACGTGGATTTCTACCAAACGACGTGCTAAGCATGCCGATGCTGCTCTTTTTGGCACCCGCGCACGGATTTGTGCGAAAACGCGTTTTAAGCATGCACATGCGTCTTTTGGTAGACGCGGATGAAGTTTTCTGCAAAACCACAAGATCTGCATGCAAATGGTGCTTTTGGCAGAACGCGCACGTGGATTTCTACCAAACGACGTGCTAAGCATGCCGATGCTGATCTTTTTAGCACCCGCGCACGCATTTGTGCGTAAACGCGTTTTAAGCATGCACATGCATCTTTTGGTAGACGCGGATGAAGTTTTCTGCAAAACCACAAGATGTGCATGCAAATGGTGCTTTTTGCAGAACGCGCACGTGGATTTCTACCAAACGACGTGCTAAGCATGCCGATGCTGCTCTTTTTAGCACCCGCGCACGCATTTGTGCGAAAACGCGTTTTAAGCATGCACATGCATCTTTTGGTAGACGCGGATGAAGTTTTCTGCAAAACCACAAGATGTGCATGCAAATGGTGCTTTTTGCAGAACGCGCACGTGGATTTCTACCAAACGACGTGCTAAGCTTGCCGATGCTGCTCTTTTTAGCACCCGCGCACGGATTTGTGCGAAAACGCGTTTTAAGCATGCACATGCATCTTTTGGTAGACGCGGATGAAGTTTTCTGCAAAACCACAAGATGTGCATGCAAATGGTGCTTTTGGCAGAACGCGCACGTGGATTTCTACCAAACGACGTGCTAAGCATGCCGATGCTGCTCTTTTTAGCACCCGCGCACGCATTTGTGCGAAAACGCGTTTTAAGCATGCACATGCATCTTTTGGTAGACGCGGATGAAGTTTTCTGCAAAACCACAAAATGTGCATGCAAATGGTGCTTTTTGCAGAACGCGCACGTGGATTTCTACCAAACGACGTGCTAAGCATGCCGATGCTGCTCTTTTTAGCACCCGCGCACGGATTTGTGCGAAAACGCGTTTTAAGCATGCACATGCATCTTTTGGTAGACGCGGATGAAGTTTTCTGCAAAACCACAAGATGTGCATGCAAATGGTGCTTTTGGCAGAACGCGCTCGTGGATTTCTACCAAACGACGTGCTAAGCATGCCGATGCTGCTCTTTTTAGCACCCGCGCACGCATTTGTGCGAAAACGCGTTTTAAGCATGCACATGCATCTTTTGGTAGACGCGGATGAAGTTTTCTGCAAAACCACAAGATGTGCATGCAAATGGTGCTTTTTGCAGAACGCGCACGTGGATTTCTACCAAACGACGTGCTAAGCATGCCGATGCTGCTCTTTTTGGCACCCGCGCACGGATTTGTGCGAAAACGCGTTTTAAGCATGCACATGCATCTTTTGGTAGACGCGGATGAAGTTTTCTGCAAAACCACAAGATCTGCATGCAAATGGTGCTTTTTGCAGAACGCGCACGTGGATTTCTACCAAACAACGTGCTAAGCATGCCGATGCTGCTCTTCTTAGCACCCGCGCACGCATTTGTGCGAAAACGCGTTTTAAGCATGCACATGCATCTTTTGGTAGACGCGGATGAAGTTTTCTGCAAAACCACAAGATGTGCATGCAAATGGTGCTTTTTGCAGAACGCGCTCGTGGATTTCTACCAAACGACGTGCTAAGCATGCCGATGCTGCTCTTTTTAGCACCCGCGCACGCATTTGTGCGAAAACGCGTTTTAAGCATGCACATGCATCTTTTGGTAGACGCGGATGAAGTTTTCTGCAAAACCACAAGATGTGCATGCAAATGGTGCTTTTTGCAGAACGCGCACGTGGATTTCTACCAAACGACGTGCTAAGCTTGCCGATGCTGCTCTTTTTAGCACCCGCGCACGGATTTGTGCGAAAACGCGTTTTAAGCATGCACATGCATCTTTTGGTAGACGCGGATGAAGTTTTCTGCAAAACCACAAGATGTGCATGCAAATGGTGCTTTTGGCAGAACGCGCACGTGGATTTCTACCAAACGACGTGCTAAGCATGCCGATGCTGCTCTTTTTAGCACCCGCGCACGCATTTGTGCGAAAACGCGTTTTAAGCATGCACATGCATCTTTTGGTAGACGCGGATGAAGTTTTCTGCAAAACCACAAGATGTGCATGCAAATGGTGCTTTTTGCAGAACGCGCACGTGGATTTCTACCAAACGACGTGCTAAGCATGCCGATGCTGCTCTTTTTAGCACCCGCGCACGCATTTGTGCGAAAACGCGTTTTAAGCATGCACATGCATCTTTTGGTAGACGCGGATGAAGTTTTCTGCAAAACCACAAGATGTGCATGCAAATGGTGCTTTTTGCAGAACGCGCACGTGGATTTCTACCAAACGACGTGCTAAGCATGCCGATGCTGCTCTTTTTGGAACCCGCGCACGGATTTGTGCGAAAACGCGTTTTAAGCATGCACATGCGTCTTTTGGTAGACGCGGATGAAGTTTTCTGCAAAACCACAAGACCTGCATGCAAATGGTGCTTTTGGCAGAACGCGCACGTGGATTTCTACCAAACGACGTGCTAAGCATGCCGATGCTGATCTTTTTAGCACCCGCGCACGCATTTGTGCGTAAACGCGTTTTAAGCATGCACATGCATCTTTTGGTAGACGCGGATGAAGTTTTCTGCAAAACCACAAGATGTGCATGCAAATGGTGCTTTTTGCAGAACGCGCACGTGGATTTCTACCAAACGACGTGCTAAGCATGCCGATGCTGCTCTTTTTAGCACCCGCGCACGCATTTGTGCGAAAACGCGTTTTAAGCATGCACATGCATCTTTTGGTAGACGCGGATGAAGTTTTCTGCAAAACCACAAGATGTGCATGCAAATGGTGCTTTTTGCAGAACGCGCACGTGGATTTCTACCAAACGACGTGCTAAGCTTGCCGATGCTGCTCTTTTTAGCACCCGCGCACGGATTTGTGCGAAAACGCGTTTTAAGCATGCACATGCATCTTTTGGTAGACGCGGATGAAGTTTTCTGCAAAACCACAAGATGTGCATGCAAATGGTGCTTTTGGCAGAACGCGCACGTGGATTTCTACCAAACGACGTGCTAAGCATGCCGATGCTGCTCTTTTTAGCACCCGCGCACGCATTTGTGCGAAAACGCGTTTTAAGCATGCACATGCATCTTTTGGTAGACGCGGATGAAGTTTTCTGCAAAACCACAAAATGTGCATGCAAATGGTGCTTTTTGCAGAACGCGCACGTGGATTTCTACCAAACGACGTGCTAAGCATGCCGATGCTGCTCTTTTTAGCACCCGCGCACGGATTTGTGCGAAAACGCGTTTTAAGCATGCACATGCATCTTTTGGTAGACGCGGATGAAGTTTTCTGCAAAACCACAAGATGTGCATGCAAATGGTGCTTTTGGCAGAACGCGCTCGTGGATTTCTACCAAACGACGTGCTAAGCATGCCGATGCTGCTCTTTTTAGCACCCGCGCACGCATTTGTGCGAAAACGCGTTTTAAGCATGCACATGCATCTTTTGGTAGACGCGGATGAAGTTTTCTGCAAAACCACAAGATGTGCATGCAAATGGTGCTTTTTGCAGAACGCGCACGTGGATTTCTACCAAACGACGTGCTAAGCATGCCGATGCTGCTCTTTTTGGCACCCGCGCACGGATTTGTGCGAAAACGCGTTTTAAGCATGCACATGCATCTTTTGGTAGACGCGGATGAAGTTTTCTGCAAAACCACAAGATCTGCATGCAAATGGTGCTTTTTGCAGAACGCGCACGTGGATTTCTACCAAACAACGTGCTAAGCATGCCGATGCTGCTCTTCTTAGCACCCGCGCACGCATTTGTGCGAAAACGCGTTTTAAGCATGCACATGCATCTTTTGGTAGACGCGGATGAAGTTTTCTGCAAAACCACAAGATGTGCATGCAAATGGTGCTTTTTGCAGAACGCGCTCGTGGATTTCTACCAAACGACGTGCTAAGCATGCCGATGCTGCTCTTTTTAGCACCCGCGCACGCATTTGTGCGAAAACGCGTTTTAAGCATGCACATGCATCTTTTGGTAGACGCGGATGAAGTTTTCTGCAAAACCACAAGATGTGCATGCAAATGGTGCTTTTTGCAGAACGCGCACGTGGATTTCTACCAAACGACGTGCTAAGCTTGCCGATGCTGCTCTTTTTAGCACCCGCGCACGGATTTGTGCGAAAACGCGTTTTAAGCATGCACATGCATCTTTTGGTAGACGCGGATGAAGTTTTCTGCAAAACCACAAGATGTGCATGCAAATGGTGCTTTTGGCAGAACGCGCACGTGGATTTCTACCAAACGACGTGCTAAGCATGCCGATGCTGCTCTTTTTAGCACCCGCGCACGCATTTGTGCGAAAACGCGTTTTAAGCATGCACATGCATCTTTTGGTAGACGCGGATGAAGTTTTCTGCAAAACCACAAGATGTGCATGCAAATGGTGCTTTTTGCAGAACGCGCACGTGGATTTCTACCAAACGACGTGCTAAGCATGCCGATGCTGCTCTTTTTAGCACCCGCGCACGCATTTGTGCGAAAACGCGTTTTAAGCATGCACATGCATCTTTTGGTAGACGCGGATGAAGTTTTCTGCAAAACCACAAGATGTGCATGCAAATGGTGCTTTTTGCAGAACGCGCACGTGGATTTCTACCAAACGACGTGCTAAGCATGCCGATGCTGCTCTTTTTGGCACCCGCGCACGGATTTGTGCGAAAACGCGTTTTAAGCATGCACATGCGTCTTTTGGTAGACGCGGATGAAGTTTTCTGCAAAACCACAAGATCTGCATGCAAATGGTGCTTTTGGCAGAACGCGCACGTGGATTTCTACCAAACGACGTGCTAAGCATGCCGATGCTGATCTTTTTAGCACCCGCGCACGCATTTGTGCGTAAACGCGTTTTAAGCATGCACATGCATCTTTTGGTAGACGCGGATGAAGTTTTCTGCAAAACCACAAGATGTGCATGCAAATGGTGCTTTTTGCAGAACGCGCACGTGGATTTCTACCAAACGACGTGCTAAGCATGCCGATGCTGCTCTTTTTAGCACCCGCGCACGCATTTGTGCGAAAACGCGTTTTAAGCATGCACATGCATCTTTTGGTAGACGCGGATGAAGTTTTCTGCAAAACCACAAGATGTGCATGCAAATGGTGCTTTTTGCAGAACGCGCACGTGGATTTCTACCAAACGACGTGCTAAGCTTGCCGATGCTGCTCTTTTTAGCACCCGCGCACGGATTTGTGCGAAAACGCGTTTTAAGCATGCACATGCATCTTTTGGTAGACGCGGATGAAGTTTTCTGCAAAACCACAAGATGTGCATGCAAATGGTGCTTTTGGCAGAACGCGCACGTGGATTTCTACCAAACGACGTGCTAAGCATGCCGATGCTGCTCTTTTTAGCACCCGCGCACGCATTTGTGCGAAAACGCGTTTTAAGCATGCACATGCATCTTTTGGTAGACGCGGATGAAGTTTTCTGCAAAACCACAAGATGTGCATGCAAATGGTGCTTTTTGCAGAACGCGCACGTGGATTTCTACCAAACGACGTGCTAAGCATGCCGATGCTGCTCTTTTTGGCACCCGCGCACGGATTTGTGCGAAAACGCGTTTTAAGCATGCACATGCGTCTTTTGGTAGACGCGGATGAAGTTTTCTGCAAAACCACAAGATCTGCATGCAAATGGTGCTTTTGGCAGAACGCGCACGTGGATTTCTACCAAACGACGTGCTAAGCATGCCGATGCTGATCTTTTTAGCACCCGCGCACGCATTTGTGCGTAAACGCGTTTTAAGCATGCACATGCATCTTTTGGTAGACGCGGATGAAGTTTTCTGCAAAACCACAAGATGTGCATGCAAATGGTGCTTTTTGCAGAACGCGCACGTGGATTTCTACCAAACGACGTGCTAAGCATGCCGATGCTGCTCTTTTTAGCACCCGCGCACGCATTTGTGCGAAAACGCGTTTTAAGCATGCACATGCATCTTTTGGTAGACGCGGATGAAGTTTTCTGCAAAACCACAAGATGTGCATGCAAATGGTGCTTTTTGCAGAACGCGCACGTGGATTTCTACCAAACGACGTGCTAAGCTTGCCGATGCTGCTCTTTTTAGCACCCGCGCACGGATTTGTGCGAAAACGCGTTTTAAGCATGCACATGCATCTTTTGGTAGACGCGGATGAAGTTTTCTGCAAAACCACAAGATGTGCATGCAAATGGTGCTTTTGGCAGAACGCGCACGTGGATTTCTACCAAACGACGTGCTAAGCATGCCGATGCTGCTCTTTTTAGCACCCGCGCACGCATTTGTGCGAAAACGCGTTTTAAGCATGCACATGCATCTTTTGGTAGACGCGGATGAAGTTTTCTGCAAAACCACAAAATGTGCATGCAAATGGTGCTTTTTGCAGAACGCGCACGTGGATTTCTACCAAACGACGTGCTAAGCATGCCGATGCTGCTCTTTTTAGCACCCGCGCACGGATTTGTGCGAAAACGCGTTTTAAGCATGCACATGCATCTTTTGGTAGACGCGGATGAAGTTTTCTGCAAAACCACAAGATGTGCATGCAAATGGTGCTTTTGGCAGAACGCGCTCGTGGATTTCTACCAAACGACGTGCTAAGCATGCCGATGCTGCTCTTTTTAGCACCCGCGCACGCATTTGTGCGAAAACGCGTTTTAAGCATGCACATGCATCTTTTGGTAGACGCGGATGAAGTTTTCTGCAAAACCACAAGATGTGCATGCAAATGGTGCTTTTTGCAGAACGCGCACGTGGATTTCTACCAAACGACGTGCTAAGCATGCCGATGCTGCTCTTTTTGGCACCCGCGCACGGATTTGTGCGAAAACGCGTTTTAAGCATGCACATGCATCTTTTGGTAGACGCGGATGAAGTTTTCTGCAAAACCACAAGATCTGCATGCAAATGGTGCTTTTTGCAGAACGCGCACGTGGATTTCTACCAAACAACGTGCTAAGCATGCCGATGCTGCTCTTCTTAGCACCCGCGCACGCATTTGTGCGAAAACGCGTTTTAAGCATGCACATGCATCTTTTGGTAGACGCGGATGAAGTTTTCTGCAAAACCACAAGATGTGCATGCAAATGGTGCTTTTTGCAGAACGCGCTCGTGGATTTCTACCAAACGACGTGCTAAGCATGCCGATGCTGCTCTTTTTAGCACCCGCGCACGCATTTGTGCGAAAACGCGTTTTAAGCATGCACATGCATCTTTTGGTAGACGCGGATGAAGTTTTCTGCAAAACCACAAGATGTGCATGCAAATGGTGCTTTTTGCAGAACGCGCACGTGGATTTCTACCAAACGACGTGCTAAGCTTGCCGATGCTGCTCTTTTTAGCACCCGCGCACGGATTTGTGCGAAAACGCGTTTTAAGCATGCACATGCATCTTTTGGTAGACGCGGATGAAGTTTTCTGCAAAACCACAAGATGTGCATGCAAATGGTGCTTTTGGCAGAACGCGCACGTGGATTTCTACCAAACGACGTGCTAAGCATGCCGATGCTGCTCTTTTTAGCACCCGCGCACGCATTTGTGCGAAAACGCGTTTTAAGCATGCACATGCATCTTTTGGTAGACGCGGATGAAGTTTTCTGCAAAACCACAAGATGTGCATGCAAATGGTGCTTTTTGCAGAACGCGCACGTGGATTTCTACCAAACGACGTGCTAAGCATGCCGATGCTGCTCTTTTTAGCACCCGCGCACGCATTTGTGCGAAAACGCGTTTTAAGCATGCACATGCATCTTTTGGTAGACGCGGATGAAGTTTTCTGCAAAACCACAAGATGTGCATGCAAATGGTGCTTTTTGCAGAACGCGCACGTGGATTTCTACCAAACGACGTGCTAAGCATGCCGATGCTGCTCTTTTTGGCACCCGCGCACGGATTTGTGCGAAAACGCGTTTTAAGCATGCACATGCGTCTTTTGGTAGACGCGGATGAAGTTTTCTGCAAAACCACAAGATCTGCATGCAAATGGTGCTTTTGGCAGAACGCGCACGTGGATTTCTACCAAACGACGTGCTAAGCATGCCGATGCTGATCTTTTTAGCACCCGCGCACGCATTTGTGCGTAAACGCGTTTTAAGCATGCACATGCATCTTTTGGTAGACGCGGATGAAGTTTTCTGCAAAACCACAAGATGTGCATGCAAATGGTGCTTTTTGCAGAACGCGCACGTGGATTTCTACCAAACGACGTGCTAAGCATGCCGATGCTGCTCTTTTTAGCACCCGCGCACGCATTTGTGCGAAAACGCGTTTTAAGCATGCACATGCATCTTTTGGTAGACGCGGATGAAGTTTTCTGCAAAACCACAAGATGTGCATGCAAATGGTGCTTTTTGCAGAACGCGCACGTGGATTTCTACCAAACGACGTGCTAAGCTTGCCGATGCTGCTCTTTTTAGCACCCGCGCACGGATTTGTGCGAAAACGCGTTTTAAGCATGCACATGCATCTTTTGGTAGACGCGGATGAAGTTTTCTGCAAAACCACAAGATGTGCATGCAAATGGTGCTTTTGGCAGAACGCGCACGTGGATTTCTACCAAACGACGTGCTAAGCATGCCGATGCTGCTCTTTTTAGCACCCGCGCACGCATTTGTGCGAAAACGCGTTTTAAGCATGCACATGCATCTTTTGGTAGACGCGGATGAAGTTTTCTGCAAAACCACAAAATGTGCATGCAAATGGTGCTTTTTGCAGAACGCGCACGTGGATTTCTACCAAACGACGTGCTAAGCATGCCGATGCTGCTCTTTTTAGCACCCGCGCACGGATTTGTGCGAAAACGCGTTTTAAGCATGCACATGCATCTTTTGGTAGACGCGGATGAAGTTTTCTGCAAAACCACAAGATGTGCATGCAAATGGTGCTTTTGGCAGAACGCGCTCGTGGATTTCTACCAAACGACGTGCTAAGCATGCCGATGCTGCTCTTTTTAGCACCCGCGCACGCATTTGTGCGAAAACGCGTTTTAAGCATGCACATGCATCTTTTGGTAGACGCGGATCAAGTTTTCTGCAAAACCACAAGATGTGCATGCAAATGGTGCTTTTTGAAGAACGCGCACGTGGATTTCTACCAAACGACGTGCTAAGCATGCCGATGCTGCTATTTTTAGCACCCGCGCACGCATTTGTGCGAAAACGCGTTTTAAGCATGCACATGCATCTTTTGGTAGACGCGGATGAAGTTTTCTGCAAAACCACAAGATGTGCATGCAAATGGTGCTTTTTGCAGAACGCGCACGTGGATTTCTACCAAACGACGTGCTAAGCATGCCGATGCTGCTCTTTTTAGCACCCGCGCACGCATTTGTGCGAAAACGCGTTTTAAGCATGCACATGCATCTTTTGGTAGACGCGGATGAAGTTTTCTGCAAAACCACAAGATGTGCATGCAAATGGTGCTTTTTGCAGAACGCGCACGTGGATTTCTACCAAACGACGTGCTAAGCATGCCGATGCTGCTCTTTTTAGCACCCGCGCACGCATTTGTGCGAAAACGCGTTTTAAGCATGCACATGCATGTTTTGGTAGACGCGGATGAAGTTTTCTGCAAAACCACAAGATGTGCATGCAAATGGTGCTTTTTGCAGAACGCGCACGTGGATTTCTACCAAACGACGTGCTAAGCATGCCGATGCTGCTCTTTTTGGCACCCGCGCACGGATTTGTGCGAAAACGCGTTTTAAGCATGCACATGCGTCTTTTGGTAGACGCGGATGAAGTTTTCTGCAAAACCACAAGATCTGCATGCAAATGGTGCTTTTGGCAGAACGCGCACGTGGATTTCTACCAAACGACGTGCTAAGCATGCCGATGCTGATCTTTTTAGCACCCGCGCACGCATTTGTGCGTAAACGCGTTTTAAGCATGCACATGCATCTTTTGGTAGACGCGGATGAAGTTTTCTGCAAAACCACAAGATGTGCATGCAAATGGTGCTTTTTGCAGAACGCGCACGTGGATTTCTACCAAACGACGTGCTAAGCATGCCGATGCTGCTCTTTTTAGCACCCGCGCACGCATTTGTGCGAAAACGCGTTTTAAGCATGCACATGCATCTTTTGGTAGACGCGGATGAAGTTTTCTGCAAAACCACAAGATGTGCATGCAAATGGTGCTTTTTGCAGAACGCGCACGTGGATTTCTACCAAACGACGTGCTAAGCTTGCCGATGCTGCTCTTTTTAGCACCCGCGCACGGATTTGTGCGAAAACGCGTTTTAAGCATGCACATGCATCTTTTGGTAGACGCGGATGAAGTTTTCTGCAAAACCACAAGATGTGCATGCAAATGGTGCTTTTGGCAGAACGCGCACGTGGATTTCTACCAAACGACGTGCTAAGCATGCCGATGCTGCTCTTTTTAGCACCCGCGCACGCATTTGTGCGAAAACGCGTTTTAAGCATGCACATGCATCTTTTGGTAGACGCGGATGAAGTTTTCTGCAAAACCACAAAATGTGCATGCAAATGGTGCTTTTTGCAGAACGCGCACGTGGATTTCTACCAAACGACGTGCTAAGCATGCCGATGCTGCTCTTTTTAGCACCCGCGCACGGATTTGTGCGAAAACGCGTTTTAAGCATGCACATGCATCTTTTGGTAGACGCGGATGAAGTTTTCTGCAAAACCACAAGATGTGCATGCAAATGGTGCTTTTGGCAGAACGCGCTCGTGGATTTCTACCAAACGACGTGCTAAGCATGCCGATGCTGCTCTTTTTAGCACCCGCGCACGCATTTGTGCGAAAACGCGTTTTAAGCATGCACATGCATCTTTTGGTAGACGCGGATGAAGTTTTCTGCAAAACCACAAGATGTGCATGCAAATGGTGCTTTTTGCAGAACGCGCACGTGGATTTCTACCAAACGACGTGCTAAGCATGCCGATGCTGCTCTTTTTGGCACCCGCGCACGGATTTGTGCGAAAACGCGTTTTAAGCATGCACATGCATCTTTTGGTAGACGCGGATGAAGTTTTCTGCAAAACCACAAGATCTGCATGCAAATGGTGCTTTTTGCAGAACGCGCACGTGGATTTCTACCAAACAACGTGCTAAGCATGCCGATGCTGCTCTTCTTAGCACCCGCGCACGCATTTGTGCGAAAACGCGTTTTAAGCATGCACATGCATCTTTTGGTAGACGCGGATGAAGTTTTCTGCAAAACCACAAGATGTGCATGCAAATGGTGCTTTTTGCAGAACGCGCTCGTGGATTTCTACCAAACGACGTGCTAAGCATGCCGATGCTGCTCTTTTTAGCACCCGCGCACGCATTTGTGCGAAAACGCGTTTTAAGCATGCACATGCATCTTTTGGTAGACGCGGATGAAGTTTTCTGCAAAACCACAAGATGTGCATGCAAATGGTGCTTTTTGCAGAACGCGCACGTGGATTTCTACCAAACGACGTGCTAAGCTTGCCGATGCTGCTCTTTTTAGCACCCGCGCACGGATTTGTGCGAAAACGCGTTTTAAGCATGCACATGCATCTTTTGGTAGACGCGGATGAAGTTTTCTGCAAAACCACAAGATGTGCATGCAAATGGTGCTTTTGGCAGAACGCGCACGTGGATTTCTACCAAACGACGTGCTAAGCATGCCGATGCTGCTCTTTTTAGCACCCGCGCACGCATTTGTGCGAAAACGCGTTTTAAGCATGCACATGCATCTTTTGGTAGACGCGGATGAAGTTTTCTGCAAAACCACAAGATGTGCATGCAAATGGTGCTTTTTGCAGAACGCGCACGTGGATTTCTACCAAACGACGTGCTAAGCATGCCGATGCTGCTCTTTTTAGCACCCGCGCACGCATTTGTGCGAAAACGCGTTTTAAGCATGCACATGCATCTTTTGGTAGACGCGGATGAAGTTTTCTGCAAAACCACAAGATGTGCATGCAAATGGTGCTTTTTGCAGAACGCGCACGTGGATTTCTACCAAACGACGTGCTAAGCATGCCGATGCTGCTCTTTTTGGCACCCGCGCACGGATTTGTGCGAAAACGCGTTTTAAGCATGCACATGCGTCTTTTGGTAGACGCGGATGAAGTTTTCTGCAAAACCACAAGATCTGCATGCAAATGGTGCTTTTGGCAGAACGCGCACGTGGATTTCTACCAAACGACGTGCTAAGCATGCCGATGCTGATCTTTTTAGCACCCGCGCACGCATTTGTGCGTAAACGCGTTTTAAGCATGCACATGCATCTTTTGGTAGACGCGGATGAAGTTTTCTGCAAAACCACAAGATGTGCATGCAAATGGTGCTTTTTGCAGAACGCGCACGTGGATTTCTACCAAACGACGTGCTAAGCATGCCGATGCTGCTCTTTTTAGCACCCGCGCACGCATTTGTGCGAAAACGCGTTTTAAGCATGCACATGCATCTTTTGGTAGACGCGGATGAAGTTTTCTGCAAAACCACAAGATGTGCATGCAAATGGTGCTTTTTGCAGAACGCGCACGTGGATTTCTACCAAACGACGTGCTAAGCTTGCCGATGCTGCTCTTTTTAGCACCCGCGCACGGATTTGTGCGAAAACGCGTTTTAAGCATGCACATGCATCTTTTGGTAGACGCGGATGAAGTTTTCTGCAAAACCACAAGATGTGCATGCAAATGGTGCTTTTGGCAGAACGCGCACGTGGATTTCTACCAAACGACGTGCTAAGCATGCCGATGCTGCTCTTTTTAGCACCCGCGCACGCATTTGTGCGAAAACGCGTTTTAAGCATGCACATGCATCTTTTGGTAGACGCGGATGAAGTTTTCTGCAAAACCACAAAATGTGCATGCAAATGGTGCTTTTTGCAGAACGCGCACGTGGATTTCTACCAAACGACGTGCTAAGCATGCCGATGCTGCTCTTTTTAGCACCCGCGCACGGATTTGTGCGAAAACGCGTTTTAAGCATGCACATGCATCTTTTGGTAGACGCGGATGAAGTTTGCAAAACCACAAGATGTGCATGCAAATGGTGCTTTTGGCAGAACGCGCTCGTGGATTTCTACCAAACGACGTGCTAAGCATGCCGATGCTGCTCTTTTTAGCACCCGCGCACGCATTTGTGCGAAAACGCGTTTTAAGCATGCACATGCATCTTTTGGTAGACGCGGATCAAGTTTTCTGCAAAACCACAAGATGTGCATGCAAATGGTGCTTTTTGAAGAACGCGCACGTGGATTTCTACCAAACGACGTGCTAAGCATGCCGATGCTGCTATTTTTAGCACCCGCGCACGCATTTGTGCGAAAACGCGTTTTAAGCATGCACATGCATCTTTTGGTAGACGCGGATGAAGTTTTCTGCAAAACCACAAGATGTGCATGCAAATGGTGCTTTTTGCAGAACGCGCACGTGGATTTCTACCAAACGACGTGCTAAGCATGCCGATGCTGCTCTTTTTAGCACCCGCGCACGCATTTGTGCGAAAACGCGTTTTAAGCATGCACATGCATCTTTTGGTAGACGCGGATGAAGTTTTCTGCAAAACCACAAGATGTGCATGCAAATGGTGCTTTTTGCAGAACGCGCACGTGGATTTCTACCAAACGACGTGCTAAGCATGCCGATGCTGCTCTTTTTAGCACCCGCGCACGCATTTGTGCGAAAACGCGTTTTAAGCATGCACATGCATGTTTTGGTAGACGCGGATGAAGTTTTCTGCAAAACCACAAGATGTGCATGCAAATGGTGCTTTTTGCAGAACGCGCACGTGGATTTCTACCAAACGACGTGCTAAGCATGCCGATGCTGCTCTTTTTAGCACCCGCGCACGGATTTGTGCGAAAACGCGTTTTAAGCATGCACATGCATCTTTTGGTAGACGCGGATGAAGTTTTCTGCAAAACCACAAGATGTGCATGCAAATGGTGCTTTTGGCAGAACTCGCACGTGGATTTCTACCAAACGACGTGCTAAGCATGTCGATGCTGCTCTTTTTAGCACCCACGCACGCATTTGTGCGAAAACGCGTTTTAAGCATGCACATGCATCTTTTGGTAGACGCGGATGAAGTTTTCTGCAAAACCACAAGATGTGCATGCAAATGGTGCTTTTTGCAGAACGCGCTCGTGGATTTCTACCAAACGACGTGCTAAGCATGCCGATGCTGCTCTTTTTAGCACCCGCGCACGCATTTGTGCGTAAACGCGTTTTAAGCATGCACATGCATCTTTTGGTAGACGCGGATGAAGTTTTCTGCAAAACCACAAGATGTGCATGCAAATGGTGCTTTTTGCAGAACGCGCACGTGGATTTCTACCAAACGACGTGCTAAGCATGCCGATGCTGCTATTTTTAGCACCCGCGCACGCATTTGTGCGAAAACGCGTTTTAAGCATGCACATGCATCTTTTGGTAGACGCGGATGAAGTTTTCTGCAAAACCACAAGATGTGCATGCAAATGGTGCTTTTTGCAGAACGCGCACGTGGATTTCTACCAAACGACGTGCTAAGCATGCCGATGCTGCTCTTTTTAGCACCCGCGCACGCATTTGTGCGAAAACGCGTTTTAAGCATCCACATGCATCTTTTGGTAGACGCGGATGAAGTTTTCTGCAAAACCACAAGATGTGCATGCAAATGGTGCTTTTTGCAGAACACGCACGTGGATTTCTACCAAACGACGTGCTAAGCATGCCGATGCTGCTCTTTTTAGCACCCGCGCACGCATTTGTGCGAAAACGCGTTTTAAGCATGCACATGCATCTTTTGGTAGACGCGGATGAAGTTTTCTGCAAAACCACAAGATGTGCATGCAAATGGTGCTTTTTGCAGAACGCGCACGTGGATTTCTACCAAACGACGTGCTAAGCATGCCGATGCTGCTCTTTTTAGCACCCGCGCACGGATTTGTGCGAAAACGCGTTTTAAGCATGCACATGCATCTTTTGGTAGACGCGGATGAAGTTTTCTGCAAAACCACAAGATGTGCATGCAAATGGTGCTTTTGGCAGAACGCGCACGTGGATTTCTACCAAACGACGTGCTAAGCATGCCGATGCTGCTCTTTTTAGCACCCGCGCACGCATTTGTGCGAAAACGCGTTTTAAGCATGCACATGCATCTTTTGGTAGACGCGGATGAAGTTTTCTGCAAAACCACAAGATGTGCATGCAAATGGTGCTTTTTGCAGAACGCGCTCGTGGATTTCTACCAAACGACGTGCTAAGCATGCCGATGCTGCTCTTTTTAGCACCCGCGCACGCATTTGTGCGAAAACGCGTTTTAAGCATGCACATGCATCTTTTGGTAGACGCGGATGAAGTTTTCTGCAAAACCACAAGATGTGCATGCAAATGGTGCTTTTTGCAGAACGCGCACGTGGATTTCTACCAAACGACGTGCTAAGCATGCCGATGCTGCTCTTTTTAGCACCCGCGCACGCATTTGTGCGAAAACGCGTTTTAAGCATGCACATGCATCTTTTGGTAGACGCGGATGAAGTTTTCTGCAAAACCACAAGATGTGCATGCAAATGGTGCTTTTTGCAGAACGCGCACGTGGATTTCTACCAAACGACGTGCTAAGCATGCCGATGCTGCTCTTTTTAGCACCCGCGCACGGATTTGTGCGAAAACGCGTTTTAAGCATGCACATGCATCTTTTGGTAGACGCGGATGAAGTTTTCTGCAAAACCACAAGATGTGCATGCAAATGGTGCTTTTGGCAGAACGCGCACGTGGATTTCTACCAAACGACGTGCTAAGCATGCCGATGCTGCTCTTTTTAGCACCCGCGCACGCATTTGTGCGAAAACGCGTTTTAAGCATGCACATGCATCTTTTGGTAGACGCGGATGAAGTTTTCTGCAAAACCACAAGATGTGCATGCAAATGGTGCTTTTTGCAGAACGCGCTCGTGGATTTCTACCAAACGACGTGCTAAGCATGCCGATGCTGCTCTTTTTAGCACCCGCGCACGCATTTGTGCGAAAACGCGTTTTAAGCATGCACATGCATCTTTTGGTAGACGCGGATGAAGTTTTCTGCAAAACCACAAGATGTGCATGCAAATGGTGCTTTTTGCAGAACGCGCACGTGGATTTCTACCAAACGACGTGCTAAGCATGCCGATGCTGCTCTTTTTAGCACCCGCGCACGGATTTGTGCGAAAACGCGTTTTAAGCATGCACATGCATCTTTTGGTAGACGCGGATGAAGTTTTCTGCAAAACCACAAGATGTGCATGCAAATGGTGCTTTTGGCAGAACGCGCACGTGGATTTCTACCAAACGACGTGCTAAGCATGCCGATGCTGCTCTTTTTAGCACCCGCGCACGCATTTGTGCGAAAACGCGTTTTAAGCATGCACATGCATCTTTTGGTAGACGCGGATGAAGTTTGCAAAACCACAAGATGTGCATGCAAATGGTGCTTTTTGCAGAACGCGCTCGTGGATTTCTACCAAACGACGTGCTAAGCATGCCGATGCTGCTCTTTTTAGCACCCGCGCACGCATTTGTGCGAAAACGCGTTTTAAGCATGCACATGCATCTTTTGGTAGACGCGGATGAAGTTTTCTGCAAAACCACAAGATGTGCATGCAAATGGTGCTTTTTGCAGAACGCGCACGTGGATTTCTACCAAACGACGTGCTAAGCATGCCGATGCTGCTCTTTTTAGCACCCGCGCACGGATTTGTGCGAAAACGCGTTTTAAGCATGCACATGCATCTTTTGGTAGACGCGGATGAAGTTTTCTGCAAAACCACAAGATGTGCATGCAAATGGTGCTTTTGGCAGAACGCGCACGTGGATTTCTACCAAACGACGTGCTAAGCATGCCGATGCTGCTCTTTTTAGCACCCGCGCACGCATTTGTGCGAAAACGCGTTTTAAGCATGCACATGCATCTTTTGGTAGACGCGGATGAAGTTTTCTGCAAAACCACAAGATGTGCATGCAAATGGTGCTTTTTGCAGAACGCGCACGTGGATTTCTACCAAACGACGTGCTAAGCATGCCGATGCTGCTCTTTTTAGCACCCGCGCACGGATTTGTGCGAAAACGCGTTTTAAGCATGCACATGCATCTTTTGGTAGACGCGGATGAAGTTTTCTGCAAAACCACAAGATGTGCATGCAAATGGTGCTTTTGGCAGAACGCGCACGTGGATTTCTACCAAACGACGTGCTAAGCATGCCGATGCTGCTCTTTTTAGCACCCGCGCACGCATTTGTGCGAAAACGCGTTTTAAGCATGCACATGCATCTTTTGGTAGACGCGGATGAAGTTTTCTGCAAAACCACAAGATGTGCATGCAAATGGTGCTTTTTGCAGAACGCGCTCGTGGATTTCTACCAAACGACGTGCTAAGCATGCCGATGCTGCTCTTTTTAGCACCCGCGCACGCATTTGTGCGAAAACGCGTTTTAAGCATGCACATGCATCTTTTGGTAGACGCGGATGAAGTTTTCTGCAAAACCACAAGATGTGCATGCAAATGGTGCTTTTTGCAGAACGCGCACGTGGATTTCTACCAAACGACGTGCTAAGCTTGCCGATGCTGCTCTTTTTAGCACCCGCGCACGGATTTGTGCGAAAACGCGTTTTAAGCATGCACATGCATCTTTTGGTAGACGCGGATGAAGTTTTCTGCAAAACCACAAGATGTGCATGCAAATGGTGCTTTTGGCAGAACGCGCACGTGGATTTCTACCAAACGACGTGCTAAGCATGCCGATGCTGCTCTTTTTAGCACCCGCGCACGCATTTGTGCGAAAACGCGTTTTAAGCATGCACATGCATCTTTTGGTAGACGCGGATGAAGTTTTCTGCAAAACCACAAAATGTGCATGCAAATGGTGCTTTTTGCAGAACGCGCACGTGGATTTCTACCAAACGACGTGCTAAGCATGCCGATGCTGCTCTTTTTAGCACCCGCGCACGGATTTGTGCGAAAACGCGTTTTAAGCATGCACATGCATCTTTTGGTAGACGCGGATGAAGTTTTCTGCAAAACCACAAGATGTGCATGCAAATGGTGCTTTTGGCAGAACGCGCTCGTGGATTTCTACCAAACGACGTGCTAAGCATGCCGATGCTGCTCTTTTTAGCACCCGCGCACGCATTTGTGCGAAAACGCGTTTTAAGCATGCACATGCATCTTTTGGTAGACGCGGATCAAGTTTTCTGCAAAACCACAAGATGTGCATGCAAATGGTGCTTTTTGAAGAACGCGCACGTGGATTTCTACCAAACGACGTGCTAAGCATGCCGATGCTGCTATTTTTAGCACCCGCGCACGCATTTGTGCGAAAACGCGTTTTAAGCATGCACATGCATCTTTTGGTAGACGCGGATGAAGTTTTCTGCAAAACCACAAGATGTGCATGCAAATGGTGCTTTTTGCAGAACGCGCACGTGGATTTCTACCAAACGACGTGCTAAGCATGCCGATGCTGCTCTTTTTAGCACCCGCGCACGCATTTGTGCGAAAACGCGTTTTAAGCATGCACATGCATCTTTTGGTAGACGCGGATGAAGTTTTCTGCAAAACCACAAGATGTGCATGCAAATGGTGCTTTTTGCAGAACGCGCACGTGGATTTCTACCAAACGACGTGCTAAGCATGCCGATGCTGCTCTTTTTAGCACCCGCGCACGCATTTGTGCGAAAACGCGTTTTAAGCATGCACATGCATGTTTTGGTAGACGCGGATGAAGTTTTCTGCAAAACCACAAGATGTGCATGCAAATGGTGCTTTTTGCAGAACGCGCACGTGGATTTCTACCAAACGACGTGCTAAGCATGCCGATGCTGCTCTTTTTAGCACCCGCGCACGGATTTGTGCGAAAACGCGTTTTAAGCATGCACATGCATCTTTTGGTAGACGCGGATGAAGTTTTCTGCAAAACCACAAGATGTGCATGCAAATGGTGCTTTTGGCAGAACTCGCACGTGGATTTCTACCAAACGACGTGCTAAGCATGTCGATGCTGCTCTTTTTAGCACCCACGCACGCATTTGTGCGAAAACGCGTTTTAAGCATGCACATGCATCTTTTGGTAGACGCGGATGAAGTTTTCTGCAAAACCACAAGATGTGCATGCAAATGGTGCTTTTTGCAGAACGCGCTCGTGGATTTCTACCAAACGACGTGCTAAGCATGCCGATGCTGCTCTTTTTAGCACCCGCGCACGCATTTGTGCGTAAACGCGTTTTAAGCATGCACATGCATCTTTTGGTAGACGCGGATGAAGTTTTCTGCAAAACCACAAGATGTGCATGCAAATGGTGCTTTTTGCAGAACGCGCACGTGGATTTCTACCAAACGACGTGCTAAGCATGCCGATGCTGCTATTTTTAGCACCCGCGCACGCATTTGTGCGAAAACGCGTTTTAAGCATGCACATGCATCTTTTGGTAGACGCGGATGAAGTTTTCTGCAAAACCACAAGATGTGCATGCAAATGGTGCTTTTTGCAGAACGCGCACGTGGATTTCTACCAAACGACGTGCTAAGCATGCCGATGCTGCTCTTTTTAGCACCCGCGCACGCATTTGTGCGAAAACGCGTTTTAAGCATCCACATGCATCTTTTGGTAGACGCGGATGAAGTTTTCTGCAAAACCACAAGATGTGCATGCAAATGGTGCTTTTTGCAGAACACGCACGTGGATTTCTACCAAACGACGTGCTAAGCATGCCGATGCTGCTCTTTTTAGCACCCGCGCACGCATTTGTGCGAAAACGCGTTTTAAGCATGCACATGCGTCTTTTGGTAGACGCGGATGAAGTTTTCTGCAAAACCACAAGATGTGCATGCAAATGGTGCTTTTTGCAGAACGCGCACGTGGATTTCTACCAAACGACGTGCTAAGCATGCCGATGCTGCTCTTTTTAGCACCCGCGCACGGATTTGTGCGAAAACGCGTTTTAAGCATGCACATGCATCTTTTGGTAGACGCGGATGAAGTTTTCTGCAAAACCACAAGATGTGCATGCAAATGGTGCTTTTGGCAGAACGCGCACGTGGATTTCTACCAAACGACGTGCTAAGCATGCCGATGCTGCTCTTTTTAGCACCCGCGCACGCATTTGTGCGAAAACGCGTTTTAAGCATGCACATGCATCTTTTGGTAGACGCGGATGAAGTTTTCTGCAAAACCACAAGATGTGCATGCAAATGGTGCTTTTTGCAGAACGCGCTCGTGGATTTCTACCAAACGACGTGCTAAGCATGCCGATGCTGCTCTTTTTAGCACCCGCGCACGCATTTGTGCGAAAACGCGTTTTAAGCATGCACATGCATCTTTTGGTAGACGCGGATGAAGTTTTCTGCAAAACCACAAGATGTGCATGCAAATGGTGCTTTTTGCAGAACGCGCACGTGGATTTCTACCAAACGACGTGCTAAGCATGCCGATGCTGCTCTTTTTAGCACCCGCGCACGCATTTGTGCGAAAACGCGTTTTAAGCATGCACATGCATCTTTTGGTAGACGCGGATGAAGTTTTCTGCAAAACCACAAGATGTGCATGCAAATGGTGCTTTTTGCAGAACGCGCACGTGGATTTCTACCAAACGACGTGCTAAGCATGCCGATGCTGCTCTTTTTAGCACCCGCGCACGGATTTGTGCGAAAACGCGTTTTAAGCATGCACATGCATCTTTTGGTAGACGCGGATGAAGTTTTCTGCAAAACCACAAGATGTGCATGCAAATGGTGCTTTTGGCAGAACGCGCACGTGGATTTCTACCAAACGACGTGCTAAGCATGCCGATGCTGCTCTTTTTAGCACCCGCGCACGCATTTGTGCGAAAACGCGTTTTAAGCATGCACATGCATCTTTTGGTAGACGCGGATGAAGTTTTCTGCAAAACCACAAGATGTGCATGCAAATGGTGCTTTTTGCAGAACGCGCTCGTGGATTTCTACCAAACGACGTGCTAAGCATGCCGATGCTGCTCTTTTTAGCACCCGCGCACGCATTTGTGCGAAAACGCGTTTTAAGCATGCACATGCATCTTTTGGTAGACGCGGATGAAGTTTTCTGCAAAACCACAAGATGTGCATGCAAATGGTGCTTTTTGCAGAACGCGCACGTGGATTTCTACCAAACGACGTGCTAAGCATGCCGATGCTGCTCTTTTTAGCACCCGCGCACAGATTTGTGCGAAAACGCGTTTTAAGCATGCACATGCATCTTTTGGTAGACGCGGATGAAGTTTTCTGCAAAACCACAAGATGTGCATGCAAATGGTGCTTTTGGCAGAACGCGCACGTGGATTTCTACCAAACGACGTGCTAAGCATGCCGATGCTGCTCTTTTTAGCACCCGCGCACGCATTTGTGCGAAAACGCGTTTTAAGCATGCACATGCATCTTTTGGTAGACGCGGATGAAGTTTGCAAAACCACAAGATGTGCATGCAAATGGTGCTTTTTGCAGAACGCGCTCGTGGATTTCTACCAAACGACGTGCTAAGCATGCCGATGCTGCTCTTTTTAGCACCCGCGCACGCATTTGTGCGAAAACGCGTTTTAAGCATGCACATGCATCTTTTGGTAGACGCGGATGAAGTTTTCTGCAAAACCACAAGATGTGCATGCAAATGGTGCTTTTTGCAGAACGCGCACGTGGATTTCTACCAAACGACGTGCTAAGCATGCCGATGCTGCTCTTTTTAGCACCCGCGCACGGATTTGTGCGAAAACGCGTTTTAAGCATGCACATGCATCTTTTGGTAGACGCGGATGAAGTTTTCTGCAAAACCACAAGATGTGCATGCAAATGGTGCTTTTGGCAGAACGCGCACGTGGATTTCTACCAAACGACGTGCTAAGCATGCCGATGCTGCTCTTTTTAGCACCCGCGCACGCATTTGTGCGAAAACGCGTTTTAAGCATGCACATGCATCTTTTGGTAGACGCGGATGAAGTTTTCTGCAAAACCACAAGATGTGCATGCAAATGGTGCTTTTTGCAGAACGCGCACGTGGATTTCTACCAAACGACGTGCTAAGCATGCCGATGCTGCTCTTTTTAGCACCCGCGCACGGATTTGTGCGAAAACGCGTTTTAAGCATGCACATGCATCTTTTGGTAGACGCGGATGAAGTTTTCTGCAAAACCACAAGATGTGCATGCAAATGGTGCTTTTGGCAGAACGCGCACGTGGATTTCTACCAAACGACGTGCTAAGCATGCCGATGCTGCTCTTTTTAGCACCCGCGCACGCATTTGTGCGAAAACGCGTTTTAAGCATGCACATGCATCTTTTGGTAGACGCGGATGAAGTTTTCTGCAAAACCACAAGATGTGCATGCAAATGGTGCTTTTTGCAGAACGCGCTCGTGGATTTCTACCAAACGACGTGCTAAGCATGCCGATGCTGCTCTTTTTAGCACCCGCGCACGCATTTGTGCGAAAACGCGTTTTAAGCATGCACATGCATCTTTTGGTAGACGCGGATGAAGTTTTCTGCAAAACCACAAGATGTGCATGCAAATGGTGCTTTTTGCAGAACGCGCACGTGGATTTCTACCAAACGACGTGCTAAGCATGCCGATGCTGCTCTTTTTAGCACCCGCGCACGGATTTGTGCGAAAACGCGTTTTAAGCATGCACATGCATCTTTTGGTAGACGCGGATGAAGTTTTCTGCAAAACCACAAGATGTGCATGCAAATGGTGCTTTTGGCAGAACGCGCACGTGGATTTCTACCAAACGACGTGCTAAGCATGCCGATGCTGCTCTTTTTAGCACCCGCGCACGCATTTGTGCGAAAACGCGTTTTAAGCATGCACATGCATCTTTTGGTAGACGCGGATGAAGTTTGCAAAACCACAAGATGTGCATGCAAATGGTGCTTTTTGCAGAACGCGCTCGTGGATTTCTACCAAACGACGTGCTAAGCATGCCGATGCTGCTCTTTTTAGCACCCGCGCACGCATTTGTGCGAAAACGCGTTTTAAGCATGCACATGCATCTTTTGGTAGACGCGGATGAAGTTTTCTGCAAAACCACAAGATGTGCATGCAAATGGTGCTTTTTGCAGAACGCGCACGTGGATTTCTACCAAACGACGTGCTAAGCATGCCGATGCTGCTCTTTTTAGCACCCGCGCACGGATTTGTGCGAAAACGCGTTTTAAGCATGCACATGCATCTTTTGGTAGACGCGGATGAAGTTTTCTGCAAAACCACAAGATGTGCATGCAAATGGTGCTTTTGGCAGAACGCGCACGTGGATTTCTACCAAACGACGTGCTAAGCATGCCGATGCTGCTCTTTTTAGCACCCGCGCACGCATTTGTGCGAAAACGCGTTTTAAGCATGCACATGCATCTTTTGGTAGACGCGGATGAAGTTTTCTGCAAAACCACAAGATGTGCATGCAAATGGTGCTTTTTGCAGAACGCGCACGTGGATTTCTACCAAACGACGTGCTAAGCATGCCGATGCTGCTCTTTTTAGCACCCGCGCACGCATTTGTGCGAAAACGCGTTTTAAGCATGCACATGCATCTTTTGGTAGACGCGGATGAAGTTTTCTGCAAAACCACAAGATGTGCATGCAAATGGTGCTTTTTGCAGAACGCGCACGTGGATTTCTACCAAACGACGTGCTAAGCTTGCCGATGCTGCTCTTTTTAGCACCCGCGCACGGATTTGTGCGAAAACGCGTTTTAAGCATGCACATGCATCTTTTGGTAGACGCGGATGAAGTTTTCTGCAAAACCACAAGATGTGCATGCAAATGGTGCTTTTGGCAGAACGCGCACGTGGATTTCTACCAAACGACGTACTAAGCATGCCGATGCTGCTCTTTTTAGCACCCGCGCACGCATTTGTGCGAAAACGCGTTTTAAGCATGCCCATGCATCTTTTGGTAGACGCGGATGAAGTTTTCTGCAAAACCACAAGACGTGCATGCAAATGGTGCTTTTTGCAGAACGCGCACGTGGATTTCTACCAAACGACGTGCTAAGCATGCCGATGCTGCTCTTTTTAGCACCCGCGCACGGATTTGTGCGAAAACGCGTTTTAAGCATGCACATGCATCTTTTGGTAGACGCGGATGAAGTTTTCTGCAAAACCACAAGATGTGCATGCAAATGGTGCTTTTGGCAGAACGCGCACGTGGATTTCTACCAAACGACGTGCTAAGCATGCCGATGCTGCTCTTTTTAGCACCCGCGCACGCATTTGTGCGAAAACGCGTTTTAAGAGTGCACATGCATCTTTTGGTAGACGCGGATGAAGTTTTCTGCAAAACCACAAGATGTGCATGCAAATGATGCTTTTTGCAGAACGCGCACGTGGATTTCTACCAAACGACGTGCTAAGCATGCCGATGCTGCTCTTTTTAACACCCGCGCACGCATTTGTGCGAAAACGCGTTTTAAGCATGCACATGCATCTTTTGGTAGACGCGGATGAAGTTTTCTGCAAAACCACAAGATGTGCATGCAAATGGTGCTTTTTGCAGAACGCGCACGTGGATTTCTACCAAACGACGTGCTAAGCATGCCGATGCTGCTCTTTTTAGCACCCGCGCACGGATTTGTGCGAAAACGCGTTTTAAGCATGCACATGCATCTTTTGGTAGACGCGGATGAAGTTTTCTGCAAAACCACAAGATGTGCATGCAAATGGTGCTTTTGGCAGAACGCGCACGTGGATTTCTACCAAACGACGTGCTAAGCATGCCGATGCTGCTCTTTTTAGCACCCGCGCACGCATTTGTGCGAAAACGCGTTTTAAGCATGCACATGCATCTTTTGGTAGACGCGGATGAAGTTTTCTGCAAAACCACAATATGTGCATGCAAATGGTGCTTTTTGCAGAACGCGCTCGTGGATTTCTACCAAACGACGTGCTAAGCATGCCGATGCTGCTCTTTTTAGCACCCGCGCACGCATTTGTGCGAAAACGCGTTTTAGGCATGCACATGCATCTTTTGGTAGACGCGGATGAAGTTTTCTGCAAAACCACAAGATGTGCATGCAAATGGTGCTTTTTGCAGAACGCGCACGTGGATTTCTACCAAACGACGTGCTAAGCATGCCGATGCTGCTCTTTTTAGCACCCGCGCACGCATTTGTGCGAAAACGCGTTTTAAGCATGCACATGCATCTTTTGGTAGACGCGGATGAAGTTTTCTGCAAAACCACAAGATGTGCATGCAAATGGTGCTTTTTGCAGAACGCGCACGTGGATTTCTACCAAACGACGTGCTAAGCTTGCCGATGCTGCTCTTTTTAGCACCCGCGCACGGATTTGTGCGAAAACGCGTTTTAAGCATGCACATGCATCTTTTGGTAGACGCGGATGAAGTTTTCTGCAAAACCACAAGATGTGCATGCAAATGGTGCTTTTGGCAGAACGCGCACGTGGATTTCTACCAAACGACGTGCTAAGCATGCCGATGCTGCTCTTTTTAGCACCCGCGCACGCATTTGTGCGAAAACGCGTTTTAAGCATGCCCATGCATCTTTTGGTAGACGCGGATGAAGTTTTCTGCAAAACCACAAGACGTGCATGCAAATGGTGCTTTTTGCAGAACGCGCACGTGGATTTCTACCAAACGACGTGCTAAGCATGCCGATGCTGCTCTTTTTAGCACCCGCGCACGGATTTGTGCGAAAACGCGTTTTAAGCATGCACATGCATCTTTTGGTAGACGCGGATGAAGTTTTCTGCAAAACCACAAGATGTGCATGCAAATGGTGCTTTTGGCAGAACGCGCACGTGGATTTCTACCAAACGACGTGCTAAGCATGCCGATGCTGCTCTTTTTAGCACCCGCGCACGGATTTGTGCGAAAACGCGTTTTAAGCATGCCCATGCATCTTTTGGTAGACGCGGATGAAGTTTTCTGCAAAACCACAAGACGTGCATGCAAATGGTGCTTTTTGCAGAACGCGCACGTGGATTTCTACCAAACGACGTGCTAAGCATGCCGATGCTGCTCTTTTTAGCACCGCGCACGCATTTGTGCGAAAACGCGTTTTAAGCATGCACATGCATCTTTTGGTAGACGCGGATGAAGTTTTCTGCAAAACCACAAGATGTGCATGCAAATGGTGCTTTTTGCAGAACGCGCACGTGGATTTCTACCAAACGACGTGCTAAGCTTGCCGATGCTGCTCTTTTTAGCACCCGCGCACGGATTTGTGCGAAAACGCGTTTTAAGCATGCACATGCATCTTTTGGTAGACGCGGATGAAGTTTTCTGCAAAACCACAAGATGTGCATGCAAATGGTGCTTTTGGCAGAACGCGCACGTGGATTTCTACCAAACGACGTGCTAAGTATGCCGATGCTGCTCTTTTTAGCACCCGCGCACGCATTTGTGCGAAAACGCGTTTTAAGCATGCCCATGCATCTTTTGGTAGACGCGGATGAAGTTTTCTGCAAAACCACAAGACGTGCATGCAAATGGTGCTTTTTGCAGAACGCGCACGTGGATTTCTACCAAACGACGTGCTAAGCATGCCGATGCTGCTCTTTTTAGCACCCGCGCACGGATTTGTGCGAAAACGCGTTTTAAGCATGCACATGCATCTTTTGGTAGACGCGGATGAAGTTTTCTGCAAAACCACAAGATGTGCATGCAAATGGTGCTTTTGGCAGAACGCGCACGTGGATTTCTACCAAACGACGTGCTAAGCATGCCGATGCTGCTCTTTTTAGCACCCGCGCACGCATTTGTGCGAAAACGCGTTTTAAGCATGCACATGCATCTTTTGGTAGACGCGGATGAAGTTTTCTGCAAAACCACAAGATGTGCATGCAAATGGTGCTTTTTGCAGAACGCGCACGTGGATTTCTACCAAACGACGTGCTAAGCATGCCGATGCTGCTCTTTTTAGCACCCGCGCACGGATTTGTGCGAAAACGCGTTTTAAGCATGCACATGCATCTTTTGGTAGACGCGGATGAAGTTTTCTGCAAAACCACAAGATGTGCATGCAAATGGTGCTTTTGGCAGAACGCGCACGTGGATTTCTACCAAACGACGTGCTAAGCATGCCGATGCTGCTCTTTTTAGCACCCGCGCACGCATTTGTGCGAAAACGCGTTTTAAGCATGCACATGCATCTTTTGGTAGACGCGGATGAAGTTTTCTGCAAAACCACAAGATGTGCATGCAAATGATGCTTTTTGCAGAACGCGCACGTGGATTTCTACCAAACGACGTGCTAAGCATGCCGATGCTGCTCTTTTTAACACCCGCGCACGCATTTGTGCGAAAACGCGTTTTAAGCATGCACATGCATCTTTTGGTAGACGCGGATGAAGTTTTCTGCAAAACCACAAGATGTGCATGCAAATGGTGCTTTTGGCAGAACGCGCACGTGGATTTCTACCAAACGACGTGCTAAGCATGCCGATGCTGCTCTTTTTAGCACCCGCGCACGCATTTGTGCGAAAACGCGTTTTAAGCATGCACATGCATCTTTTGGTAGACGCGGATGAAGTTTTCTGCAAAACCACAAGATGTGCATGCAAATGGTGCTTTTTGCAGAACGCGCTCGTGGATTTCTACCAAACGACGTGCAAAGCATGCCGATGCTGCTCTTTTTAGCACCCGCGCACGGATTTGTGCGAAAACGCGTTTTAAGCATGCACATGCATCTTTTGGTAGACGCGGATGAAGTTTTCTGCAAAACCACAAGATGTGCATGCAAATGGTGCTTTTGGCAGAACGCGCACGTGGATTTCTACCAAACGACGTGCTAAGCATGCCGATGCTGCTCTTTTTAGCACCCGCGCACGCATTTGTGCGAAAACGCGTTTTAAGCATGCACATGCATCTTTTGGTAGACGCGGATGAAGTTTTCTGCAAAACCACAAGATGTGCATGCAAATGGTGCTTTTTGCAGAACGCGCTCGTGGATTTCTACCAAACGACGTGCTAAGCATGCCGATGCTGCTCTTTTTAGCACCCGCGCACGCATTTGTGCGAAAACGCGTTTTAAGCATGCACATGCATCTTTTGGTAGACGCGGATGAAGTTTTCTGCAAAACCACAAGATGTGCATGCAAATGGTGCTTTTTGCAGAACGCGCACGTGGATTTCTACCAAACGACGTGCTAAGCATGCCGATGCTGCTCTTTTTAGCACCCGCGCACGCATTTGTGCGAAAACGCGTTTTAAGCATGCACATGCATCTTTTGGTAGACGCGGATGAAGTTTTCTGCAAAACCACAAGATGTGCATGCAAATGGTGCTTTTTGCAGAACGCGCACGTGGATTTCTACCAAACGACGTGCTAAGCTTGCCGATGCTGCTCTTTTTAGCACCCGCGCACGGATTTGTGCGAAAACGCGTTTTAAGCATGCACATGCATCTTTTGGTAGACGCGGATGAAGTTTTCTGCAAAACCACAAGATGTGCATGCAAATGGTGCTTTTGGCAGAACGCGCACGTGGATTTCTACCAAACGACGTGCTAAGCATGCCGATGCTGCTCTTTTTAGCACCCGCGCACGCATTTGTGCGAAAACGCGTTTTAAGCATGCCCATGCATCTTTTGGTAGACGCGGATGAAGTTTTCTGCAAAACCACAAGACGTGCATGCAAATGGTGCTTTTTGCAGAACGCGCACGTGGATTTCTACCAAACGACGTGCTAAGCATGCCGATGCTGCTCTTTTTAGCACCCGCGCACGGATTTGTGCGAAAACGCGTTTTAAGCATGCACATGCATCTTTTGGTAGACGCGGATGAAGTTTTCTGCAAAACCACAAGATGTGCATGCAAATGGTGCTTTTGGCAGAACGCGCACGTGGATTTCTACCAAACGACGTGCTAAGCATGCCGATGCTGCTCTTTTTAGCACCCGCGCACGCATTTGTGCGAAAACGCGTTTTAAGCATGCACATGCATCTTTTGGTAGACGCGGATGAAGTTTTCTGCAAAACCACAAGATGTGCATGCAAATGGTGCTTTTTGCAGAACGCGCACGTGGATTTCTACCAAACGACGTGCTAAGCATGCCGATGCTGCTCTTTTTAGCACCCGCGCACGGATTTGTGCGAAAACGCGTTTTAAGCATGCACATGCATCTTTTGGTAGACGCGGATGAAGTTTTCTGCAAAACCACAAGATGTGCATGCAAATGGTGCTTTTGGCAGAACGCGCACGTGGATTTCTACCAAACGACGTGCTAAGCATGCCGATGCTGCTCTTTTTAGCACCCGCGCACGCATTTGTGCGAAAACGCGTTTTAAGCATGCACATGCATCTTTTGGTAGACGCGGATGAAGTTTTCTGCAAAACCACAAGATGTGCATGCAAATGATGCTTTTTGCAGAACGCGCACGTGGATTTCTACCAAACGACGTGCTAAGCATGCCGATGCTGCTCTTTTTAACACCCGCGCACGCATTTGTGCGAAAACGCGTTTTAAGCATGCACATGCATCTTTTGGTAGACGCGGATGAAGTTTTCTGCAAAACCACAAGATGTGCATGCAAATGGTGCTTTTGGCAGAACGCGCACGTGGATTTCTACCAAACGACGTGCTAAGCATGCCGATGCTGCTCTTTTTAGCACCCGCGCACGCATTTGTGCGAAAACGCGTTTTAAGCATGCACATGCATCTTTTGGTAGACGCGGATGAAGTTTTCTGCAAAACCACAAGATGTGCATGCAAATGGTGCTTTTTGCAGAACGCGCTCGTGGATTTCTACCAAACGACGTGCAAAGCATGCCGATGCTGCTCTTTTTAGCACCCGCGCACGGATTTGTGCGAAAACGCGTTTTAAGCATGCACATGCATCTTTTGGTAGACGCGGATGAAGTTTTCTGCAAAACCACAAGATGTGCATGCAAATGGTGCTTTTGGCAGAACGCGCACGTGGATTTCTACCAAACGACGTGCTAAGCATGCCGATGCTGCTCTTTTTAGCACCCGCGCACGCATTTGTGCGAAAACGCGTTTTAAGCATGCACATGCATCTTTTGGTAGACGCGGATGAAGTTTTCTGCAAAACCACAAGATGTGCATGCAAATGGTGCTTTTTGCAGAACGCGCTCGTGGATTTCTACCAAACGACGTGCTAAGCATGCCGATGCTGCTCTTTTTAGCACCCGCGCACGCATTTGTGCGAAAACGCGTTTTAAGCATGCACATGCATCTTTTGGTAGACGCGGATGAAGTTTTCTGCAAAACCACAAGATGTGCATGCAAATGGTGCTTTTTGCAGAACGCGCACGTGGATTTCTACCAAACGACGTGCTAAGCATGCCGATGCTGCTCTTTTTAGCACCCGCGCACGCATTTGTGCGAAAACGCGTTTTAAGCATGCACATGCATCTTTTGGTAGACGCGGATGAAGTTTTCTGCAAAACCACAAGATGTGCATGCAAATGGTGCTTTTTGCAGAACGCGCACGTGGATTTCTACCAAACGACGTGCTAAGCATGCCGATGCTGCTCTTTTTAGCACCCGCGCACGCATTTGTGCGAAAACGCGTTTTAAGCATGCACATGCATCTTTTGGTAGACGCGGATGAAGTTTTCTGCAAAACCACAAGATGTGCATGCAAATGATGCTTTTTGCAGAACGCGCACGTGGATTTCTACCAAACGACGTGCTAAGCATGCCGATGCTGCTCTTTTTAACACCCGCGCACGCATTTGTGCGAAAACGCGTTTTAAGCATGCACATGCATCTTTTGGTAGACGCGGATGAAGTTTTCTGCAAAACCACAAGATGTGCATGCAAATGGTGCTTTTGGCAGAACGCGCACGTGGATTTCTACCAAACGACGTGCTAAGCATGCCGATGCTGCTCTTTTTAGCACCCGCGCACGCATTTGTGCGAAAACGCGTTTTAAGCATGCACATGCATCTTTTGGTAGACGCGGATGAAGTTTTCTGCAAAACCACAAGATGTGCATGCAAATGGTGCTTTTTGCAGAACGCGCTCGTGGATTTCTACCAAACGACGTGCAAAGCATGCCGATGCTGCTCTTTTTAGCACCCGCGCACGGATTTGTGCGAAAACGCGTTTTAAGCATGCACATGCATCTTTTGGTAGACGCGGATGAAGTTTTCTGCAAAACCACAAGATGTGCATGCAAATGGTGCTTTTGGCAGAACGCGCACGTGGATTTCTACCAAACGACGTGCTAAGCATGCCGATGCTGCTCTTTTTAGCACCCGCGCACGCATTTGTGCGAAAACGCGTTTTAAGCATGCACATGCATCTTTTGGTAGACGCGGATGAAGTTTTCTGCAAAACCACAAGATGTGCATGCAAATGGTGCTTTTTGCAGAACGCGCTCGTGGATTTCTACCAAACGACGTGCTAAGCATGCCGATGCTGCTCTTTTTAGCACCCGCGCACGCATTTGTGCGAAAACGCGTTTTAAGCATGCACATGCATCTTTTGGTAGACGCGGATGAAGTTTTCTGCAAAACCACAAGATGTGCATGCAAATGGTGCTTTTTGCAGAACGCGCACGTGGATTTCTACCAAACGACGTGCTAAGCATGCCGATGCTGCTCTTTTTAGCACCCGCGCACGCATTTGTGCGAAAACGCGTTTTAAGCATGCACATGCATCTTTTGGTAGACGCGGATGAAGTTTTCTGCAAAACCACAAGATGTGCATGCAAATGGTGCTTTTTGCAGAACGCGCACGTGGATTTCTACCAAACGACGTGCTAAGCTTGCCGATGCTGCTCTTTTTAGCACCCGCGCACGGATTTGTGCGAAAACGCGTTTTAAGCATGCACATGCATCTTTTGGTAGACGCGGATGAAGTTTTCTGCAAAACCACAAGATGTGCATGCAAATGGTGCTTTTGGCAGAACGCGCACGTGGATTTCTACCAAACGACGTGCTAAGCATGCCGATGCTGCTCTTTTTAGCACCCGCGCACGCATTTGTGCGAAAACGCGTTTTAAGCATGCCCATGCATCTTTTGGTAGACGCGGATGAAGTTTTCTGCAAAACCACAAGACGTGCATGCAAATGGTGCTTTTTGCAGAACGCGCACGTGGATTTCTACCAAACGACGTGCTAAGCATGCCGATGCTGCTCTTTTTAGCACCCGCGCACGGATTTGTGCGAAAACGCGTTTTAAGCATGCACATGCATCTTTTGGTAGACGCGGATGAAGTTTTCTGCAAAACCACAAGATGTGCATGCAAATGGTGCTTTTGGCAGAACGCGCACGTGGATTTCTACCAAACGACGTGCTAAGCATGCCGATGCTGCTCTTTTTAGCACCCGCGCACGCATTTGTGCGAAAACGCGTTTTAAGCATGCACATGCATCTTTTGGTAGACGCGGATGAAGTTTTCTGCAAAACCACAAGATGTGCATGCAAATGGTGCTTTTTGCAGAACGCGCACGTGGATTTCTACCAAACGACGTGCTAAGCATGCCGATGCTGCTCTTTTTAGCACCCGCGCACGGATTTGTGCGAAAACGCGTTTTAAGCATGCACATGCATCTTTTGGTAGACGCGGATGAAGTTTTCTGCAAAACCACAAGATGTGCATGCAAATGGTGCTTTTGGCAGAACGCGCACGTGGATTTCTACCAAACGACGTGCTAAGCATGCCGATGCTGCTCTTTTTAGCACCCGCGCACGCATTTGTGCGAAAACGCGTTTTAAGCATGCACATGCATCTTTTGGTAGACGCGGATGAAGTTTTCTGCAAAACCACAAGATGTGCATGCAAATGGTGCTTTTTGCAGAACGCGCACGTTGGTTTCTACCAAACGACGTGCTAAGCTTGCCGATGCTGCTCTTTTTAGCACCCGCGCATGGATTTGTGCGAAAACGCGTTTTAAGCATGCACATTCATCTTTTGGTAGACGCGGATGAAGTTTTCTGCAAAACCACAAGATGTGCATGCAAATGGTGCTTTTGGCAGAACGCGCACGTGGATTTCTACCAAACGACGTGCTAAGCATGCCGATGCTGCTCTTTTTAGCACCCGGGCACGCATTTGTGCGAAAACGCGTTTTAAGCATGCACATGCATCTTTTGGTAGACGCGGATGAAGTTTTCTGCAAAACCACAAGATGTGCATGCAAATGGTGCTTTTTGCAGAACGTGCTCGTGGATTTCTACCAAACGACGTGCAAAGCATGCCGATGCTGCTCTTTTTAGCACCCGCGCACGCATTTTTGCGAAAACGCGTTTTAAGCATGCACATGCATCTTTTGGTAGACGCGGATGAAGTTTTCTGCAAAACCACAAGATGTGCATGCAAATGGTGCTTTTGGCAGAACGCGCACGTGGATGTCTATCAAACGACGTGCTAAGCATGCCGATGCTGCTCTTTTTAGCACCCGCGCACGCATTTGTGCGAAAACGCGTTTTAAGCATGCACATGCATCTTTTGGTAGACGCGGATGAAGTTTTCTGCAAAACCACAAGATGTGCATGCAAATGGTGCTTTTTGCAGAACGCGCTCGTGGATTTCTACCAAACGACGTGCAAAGCATGCCGATGCTGCTCTTTTTAGCACCCGCGCACGCATTTGTGCGAAAACGCGTTTTAAGCATGTACATGCATCTTTTGGTAGACGCGGATGAAGTTTTCTGCAAAACCACAAGATGTGCATGCAAATGGTGCTTTTTGCAGAACGCGCACGTGGATTTCTACCAAACGACGTGCTAAGCATGCCGATGCTGCTCTTTTTAGCACCCGCGCACGGATTTGTGCGAAAACGCGTTTTAAGCATGCACATGCATCTTTTGGTAGACGCGGATGAAGTTTTCTGCAAAACCACAAGATGTGCATGCAAATGGTGCTTTTGGCAGAACGCGCACGTGGATTTCTACCAAACGACGTGCTAAGCATGCCGATGCTGCTCTTTTTAGCACCCGCGCACGCATTTGTGCGAAAACGCGTTTTAAGCATGCACATGCATCTTTTGGTAGACGCGGATGAAGTTTTCTGCAAAACCACAAGATGTGCATGCAAATGGTGCTTTTTGCAGAACGCGCTCGTGGATTTCTACCAAACGACGTGCTAAGCATGCCGATACTGCTCTTTTTAGCACCCGCGCACGCATTTGTGCGAAAACGCGTTTTAAGCATGCACATGCATCTTTTGGTAGACGCGGATGAAGTTTTCTGCAAAACCACAAGATGTGCATGCAAATGGTGCTTTTGGCAGAACGCGCACGTGGATTTCTACCAAACGACGTGCTAAGCATGCCGATGCTGCTCTTTTTAGCACCCGCGCACGCATTTGTGCGAAAACGCGTTTTAAGCATGCACATGCATCTTTTGGTAGACGCGGATGAAGTTTTCTGCAAAACCACAAGATGTGCATGCAAATGGTGCTTTTTGCAGAACGCGCTCGTGGATTTCTACCAAACGACGTGCTAAGCATGCCGATGCTGCTCTTTTTAGCACCCGCGCACGCATTTGTGCGAAAACGCGTTTTAAGCATGCACATGCATCTTTTGGTAGACGCGGATGAAGTTTTCTGCAAAACCACAAGATGTGCATGCAAATGGTGCTTTTTGCAGAACGCGCACGTGGATTTCTACCAAACGACGTGCTAAGCATGCCGATGCTGCTCTTTTTAGCACCCGCGCACGGATTTGTGCGAAAACGCGTTTTAAGCATGCACATGCATCTTTTGGTAGACGCGGATGAAGTTTTCTGCAAAACCACAAGATGTGCATGCAAATGGTGCTTTTGGCAGAACGCGCACGTGGATTTCTACCAAACGACGTGCTAAGCATGCCGATGCTGCTCTTTTTAGCACCCGCGCACGCATTTGTGCGAAAACGCGTTTTAAGCATGCCCATGCATCTTTTGGTAGACGCGGATGAAGTTTTCTGCAAAACCACAAGACGTGCATGCAAATGGTGCTTTTTGCAGAACGCGCACGTGGATTTCTACCAAACGACGTGCTAAGCATGCCGATGCTGCTCTTTTTAGCACCCGCGCACGGATTTGTGCGAAAACGCGTTTTAAGCATGCACATGCATCTTTTGGTAGACGCGGATGAAGTTTTCTGCAAAACCACAAGATGTGCATGCAAATGGTGCTTTTGGCAGAACGCGCACGTGGATTTCTACCAAACGACGTGCTAAGCATGCCGATGCTGCTCTTTTTAGCACCCGCGCACGCATTTGTGCGAAAACGCGTTTTAAGCATGCACATGCATCTTTTGGTAGACGCGGATGAAGTTTTCTGCAAAACCACAAGATGTGCATGCAAATGGTGCTTTTTGCAGAACGCGCACGTGGATTTCTACCAAACGACGTGCTAAGCATGCCGATGCTGCTCTTTTTAGCACCCGCGCACGGATTTGTGCGAAAACGCGTTTTAAGCATGCACATGCATCTTTTGGTAGACGCGGATGAAGTTTTCTGCAAAACCACAAGATGTGCATGCAAATGGTGCTTTTGGCAGAACGCGCACGTGGATTTCTACCAAACGACGTGCTAAGCATGCCGATGCTGCTCTTTTTAGCACCCACGCACGCATTTGTGCGAAAACGCGTTTTAAGCATGCACATGCATCTTTTGGTAGACGCGGATGAAGTTTTCTGCAAAACCACAAGATGTGCATGCAAATGATGCTTTTTGCAGAACGCGCACGTGGATTTCTACCAAACGACGTGCTAAGCATGCCGATGCTGCTCTTTTTAACACCCGCGCACGCATTTGTGCGAAAACGCGTTTTAAGCATGCACATGCATCTTTTGGTAGACGCGGATGAAGTTTTCTGCAAAACCACAAGATGTGCATGCAAATGGTGCTTTTGGCAGAACGCGCACGTGGATTTCTACCAAACGACGTGCTAAGCATGCCGATGCTGCTCTTTTTAGCACCCGCGCACGCATTTGTGCGAAAACGCGTTTTAAGCATGCACATGCATCTTTTGGTAGACGCGGATGAAGTTTTCTGCAAAACCACAAGATGCGCATGCAAATGGTGCTTTTTGCAGAACGCGCTCGTGGATTTCTACCAAACGACGTGCAAAGCATGCCGATGCTGCTCTTTTTAGCACCCGCGCACGGATTTGTGCGAAAACGCGTTTTAAGCATGCACATGCATCTTTTGGTAGACGCGGATGAAGTTTTCTGCAAAACCACAAGATGTGCATGCAAATGGTGCTTTTGGCAGAACGCGCACGTGGATTTCTACCAAACGACGTGCTAAGCATGCCGATGCTGCTCTTTTTAGCACCCGCGCACGCATTTGTGCGAAAACGCGTTTTAAGCATGCACATGCATCTTTTGGTAGACGCGGATGAAGTTTTCTGCAAAACCACAAGATGTGCATGCAAATGGTGCTTTTTGCAGAACGCGCTCGTGGATTTCTACCAAACGACGTGCTAAGCATGCCGATGCTGCTCTTTTTAGCACCCGCGCACGCATTTGTGCGAAAACGCGTTTTAAGCATGCACATGCATCTTTTGGTAGACGCGGATGAAGTTTTCTGCAAAACCACAAGATGTGCATGCAAATGGTGCTTTTTGCAGAACGCGCACGTGGATTTCTACCAAACGACGTGCTAAGCATGCCGATGCTGCTCTTTTTAGCACCCGCGCACGCATTTGTGCGAAAACGCGTTTTAAGCATGCACATGCATCTTTTGGTAGACGCGGATGAAGTTTTCTGCAAAACCACAAGATGTGCATGCAAATGGTGCTTTTTGCAGAACGCGCACGTGGATTTCTACCAAACGACGTGCTAAGCTTGCCGATGCTGCTCTTTTTAGCACCCGCGCACGGATTTGTGCGAAAACGCGTTTTAAGCATGCACATGCATCTTTTGGTAGACGCGGATGAAGTTTTCTGCAAAACCACAAGATGTGCATGCAAATGGTGCTTTTGGCAGAACGCGCACGTGGATTTCTACCAAACGACGTGCTAAGCATGCCGATGCTGCTCTTTTTAGCACCCGCGCACGCATTTGTGCGAAAACGCGTTTTAAGCATGCCCATGCATCTTTTGGTAGACGCGGATGAAGTTTTCTGCAAAACCACAAGACGTGCATGCAAATGGTGCTTTTTGCAGAACGCGCACGTGGATTTCTACCAAACGACGTGCTAAGCATGCCGATGCTGCTCTTTTTAGCACCCGCGCACGGATTTGTGCGAAAACGCGTTTTAAGCATGCACATGCATCTTTTGGTAGACGCGGATGAAGTTTTCTGCAAAACCACAAGATGTGCATGCAAATGGTGCTTTTGGCAGAACGCGCACGTGGATTTCTACCAAACGACGTGCTAAGCATGCCGATGCTGCTCTTTTTAGCACCCGCGCACGCATTTGTGCGAAAACGCGTTTTAAGCATGCACATGCATCTTTTGGTAGACGCGGATGAAGTTTTCTGCAAAACCACAAGATGTGCATGCAAATGGTGCTTTTTGCAGAACGCGCACGTGGATTTCTACCAAACGACGTGCTAAGCATGCCGATGCTGCTCTTTTTAGCACCCGCGCACGGATTTGTGCGAAAACGCGTTTTAAGCATGCACATGCATCTTTTGGTAGACGCGGATGAAGTTTTCTGCAAAACCACAAGATGTGCATGCAAATGGTGCTTTTGGCAGAACGCGCACGTGGATTTCTACCAAACGACGTGCTAAGCATGCCGATGCTGCTCTTTTTAGCACCCGCGCACGCATTTGTGCGAAAACGCGTTTTAAGCATGCACATGCATCTTTTGGTAGACGCGGATGAAGTTTTCTGCAAAACCACAAGATGTGCATGCAAATGGTGCTTTTTGCAGAACGCGCACGTTGGTTTCTACCAAACGACGTGCTAAGCTTGCCGATGCTGCTCTTTTTAGCACCCGCGCATGGATTTGTGCGAAAACGCGTTTTAAGCATGCACATTCATCTTTTGGTAGACGCGGATGAAGTTTTCTGCAAAACCACAAGATGTGCATGCAAATGGTGCTTTTGGCAGAACGCGCACGTGGATTTCTACCAAACGACGTGCTAAGCATGCCGATGCTGCTCTTTTTAGCACCCGGGCACGCATTTGTGCGAAAACGCGTTTTAAGCATGCACATGCATCTTTTGGTAGACGCGGATGAAGTTTTCTGCAAAACCACAAGATGTGCATGCAAATGGTGCTTTTTGCAGAACGTGCTCGTGGATTTCTACCAAACGACGTGCAAAGCATGCCGATGCTGCTCTTTTTAGCACCCGCGCACGCATTTTTGCGAAAACGCGTTTTAAGCATGCACATGCATCTTTTGGTAGACGCGGATGAAGTTTTCTGCAAAACCACAAGATGTGCATGCAAATGGTGCTTTTTGCAGAACGTGCTCGTGGATTTCTACCAAACGACGTGCAAAGCATGCCGATGCTGCTCTTTTTAGCACCCGCGCACGCATTTTTGCGAAAACGCGTTTTAAGCATGCACATGCATCTTTTGGTAGACGCGGATGAAGTTTTCTGCAAAACCACAAGATGTGCATGCAAATGGTGCTTTTGGCAGAACGCGCACGTGGATGTCTATCAAACGACGTGCTAAGCATGCCGATGCTGCTCTTTTTAGCACCCGCGCACGCATTTGTGCGAAAACGCGTTTTAAGCATGCACATGCATCTTTTGGTAGACGCGGATGAAGTTTTCTGCAAAACCACAAGATGTGCATGCAAATGGTGCTTTTTGCAGAACGCGCTCGTGGATTTCTACCAAACGACGTGCAAAGCATGCCGATGCTGCTCTTTTTAGCACCCGCGCACGCATTTGTGCGAAAACGCGTTTTAAGCATGTACATGCATCTTTTGGTAGACGCGGATGAAGTTTTCTGCAAAACCACAAGATGTGCATGCAAATGGTGCTTTTTGCAGAACGCGCACGTGGATTTCTACCAAACGACGTGCTAAGCATGCCGATGCTGCTCTTTTTAGCACCCGCGCACGGATTTGTGCGAAAACGCGTTTTAAGCATGCACATGCATCTTTTGGTAGACGCGGATGAAGTTTTCTGCAAAACCACAAGATGTGCATGCAAATGGTGCTTTTGGCAGAACGCGCACGTGGATTTCTACCAAACGACGTGCTAAGCATGCCGATGCTGCTCTTTTTAGCACCCGCGCACGCATTTGTGCGAAAACGCGTTTTAAGCATGCACATGCATCTTTTGGTAGACGCGGATGAAGTTTTCTGCAAAACCACAAGATGTGCATGCAAATGGTGCTTTTTGCAGAACGCGCTCGTGGATTTCTACCAAACGACGTGCTAAGCATGCCGATACTGCTCTTTTTAGCACCCGCGCACGCATTTGTGCGAAAACGCGTTTTAAGCATGCACATGCATCTTTTGGTAGACGCGGATGAAGTTTTCTGCAAAACCACAAGATGTGCATGCAAATGGTGCTTTTGGCAGAACGCGCACGTGGATTTCTACCAAACGACGTGCTAAGCATGCCGATGCTGCTCTTTTTAGCACCCGCGCACGCATTTGTGCGAAAACGCGTTTTAAGCATGCACATGCATCTTTTGGTAGACGCGGATGAAGTTTTCTGCAAAACCACAAGATGTGCATGCAAATGGTGCTTTTTGCAGAACGCGCTCGTGGATTTCTACCAAACGACGTGCTAAGCATGCCGATGCTGCTCTTTTTAGCACCCGCGCACGCATTTGTGCGAAAACGCGTTTTAAGCATGCACATGCATCTTTTGGTAGACGCGGATGAAGTTTTCTGCAAAACCACAAGATGTGCATGCAAATGGTGCTTTTTGCAGAACGCGCACGTGGATTTCTACCAAACGACGTGCTAAGCATGCCGATGCTGCTCTTTTTAGCACCCGCGCACGGATTTGTGCGAAAACGCGTTTTAAGCATGCACATGCATCTTTTGGTAGACGCGGATGAAGTTTTCTGCAAAACCACAAGATGTGCATGCAAATGGTGCTTTTGGCAGAACGCGCACGTGGATTTCTACCAAACGACGTGCTAAGCATGCCGATGCTGCTCTTTTTAGCACCCGCGCACGCATTTGTGCGAAAACGCGTTTTAAGCATGCCCATGCATCTTTTGGTAGACGCGGATGAAGTTTTCTGCAAAACCACAAGACGTGCATGCAAATGGTGCTTTTTGCAGAACGCGCACGTGGATTTCTACCAAACGACGTGCTAAGCATGCCGATGCTGCTCTTTTTAGCACCCGCGCACGGATTTGTGCGAAAACGCGTTTTAAGCATGCACATGCATCTTTTGGTAGACGCGGATGAAGTTTTCTGCAAAACCACAAGATGTGCATGCAAATGGTGCTTTTGGCAGAACGCGCACGTGGATTTCTACCAAACGACGTGCTAAGCATGCCGATGCTGCTCTTTTTAGCACCCGCGCACGCATTTGTGCGAAAACGCGTTTTAAGCATGCACATGCATCTTTTGGTAGACGCGGATGAAGTTTTCTGCAAAACCACAAGATGTGCATGCAAATGGTGCTTTTTGCAGAACGCGCACGTGGATTTCTACCAAACGACGTGCTAAGCATGCCGATGCTGCTCTTTTTAGCACCCGCGCACGGATTTGTGCGAAAACGCGTTTTAAGCATGCACATGCATCTTTTGGTAGACGCGGATGAAGTTTTCTGCAAAACCACAAGATGTGCATGCAAATGGTGCTTTTGGCAGAACGCGCACGTGGATTTCTACCAAACGACGTGCTAAGCATGCCGATGCTGCTCTTTTTAGCACCCGCGCACGCATTTGTGCGAAAACGCGTTTTAAGCATGCACATGCATCTTTTGGTAGACGCGGATGAAGTTTTCTGCAAAACCACAAGATGTGCATGCAAATGATGCTTTTTGCAGAACGCGCACGTGGATTTCTACCAAACGACGTGCTAAGCATGCCGATGCTGCTCTTTTTAACACCCGCGCACGCATTTGTGCGAAAACGCGTTTTAAGCATGCACATGCATCTTTTGGTAGACGCGGATGAAGTTTTCTGCAAAACCACAAGATGTGCATGCAAATGGTGCTTTTGGCAGAACGCGCACGTGGATTTCTACCAAACGACGTGCTAAGCATGCCGATGCTGCTCTTTTTAGCACCCGCGCACGCATTTGTGCGAAAACGCGTTTTAAGCATGCACATGCATCTTTTGGTAGACGCGGATGAAGTTTTCTGCAAAACCACAAGATGTGCATGCAAATGGTGCTTTTTGCAGAACGCGCTCGTGGATTTCTACCAAACGACGTGCAAAGCATGCCGATGCTGCTCTTTTTAGCACCCGCGCACGGATTTGTGCGAAAACGCGTTTTAAGCATGCACATGCATCTTTTGGTAGACGCGGATGAAGTTTTCTGCAAAACCACAAGATGTGCATGCAAATGGTGCTTTTGGCAGAACGCGCACGTGGATTTCTACCAAACGACGTGCTAAGCATGCCGATGCTGCTCTTTTTAGCACCCGCGCACGCATTTGTGCGAAAACGCGTTTTAAGCATGCACATGCATCTTTTGGTAGACGCGGATGAAGTTTTCTGCAAAACCACAAGATGTGCATGCAAATGGTGCTTTTTGCAGAACGCGCTCGTGGATTTCTACCAAACGACGTGCTAAGCATGCCGATGCTGCTCTTTTTAGCACCCGCGCACGCATTTGTGCGAAAACGCGTTTTAAGCATGCACATGCATCTTTTGGTAGACGCGGATGAAGTTTTCTGCAAAACCACAAGATGTGCATGCAAATGGTGCTTTTTGCAGAACGCGCACGTGGATTTCTACCAAACGACGTGCTAAGCATGCCGATGCTGCTCTTTTTAGCACCCGCGCACGCATTTGTGCGAAAACGCGTTTTAAGCATGCACATGCATCTTTTGGTAGACGCGGATGAAGTTTTCTGCAAAACCACAAGATGTGCATGCAAATGGTGCTTTTTGCAGAACGCGCACGTGGATTTCTACCAAACGACGTGCTAAGCTTGCCGATGCTGCTCTTTTTAGCACCCGCGCACGGATTTGTGCGAAAACGCGTTTTAAGCATGCACATGCATCTTTTGGTAGACGCGGATGAAGTTTTCTGCAAAACCACAAGATGTGCATGCAAATGGTGCTTTTGGCAGAACGCGCACGTGGATTTCTACCAAACGACGTGCTAAGCATGCCGATGCTGCTCTTTTTAGCACCCGCGCACGCATTTGTGCGAAAACGCGTTTTAAGCATGCCCATGCATCTTTTGGTAGACGCGGATGAAGTTTTCTGCAAAACCACAAGACGTGCATGCAAATGGTGCTTTTTGCAGAACGCGCACGTGGATTTCTACCAAACGACGTGCTAAGCATGCCGATGCTGCTCTTTTTAGCACCCGCGCACGGATTTGTGCGAAAACGCGTTTTAAGCATGCACATGCATCTTTTGGTAGACGCGGATGAAGTTTTCTGCAAAACCACAAGATGTGCATGCAAATGGTGCTTTTGGCAGAACGCGCACGTGGATTTCTACCAAACGACGTGCTAAGCATGCCGATGCTGCTCTTTTTAGCACCCGCGCACGCATTTGTGCGAAAACGCGTTTTAAGCATGCACATGCATCTTTTGGTAGACGCGGATGAAGTTTTCTGCAAAACCACAAGATGTGCATGCAAATGGTGCTTTTTGCAGAACGCGCACGTGGATTTCTACCAAACGACGTGCTAAGCATGCCGATGCTGCTCTTTTTAGCACCCGCGCACGGATTTGTGCGAAAACGCGTTTTAAGCATGCACATGCATCTTTTGGTAGACGCGGATGAAGTTTTCTGCAAAACCACAAGATGTGCATGCAAATGGTGCTTTTGGCAGAACGCGCACGTGGATTTCTACCAAACGACGTGCTAAGCATGCCGATGCTGCTCTTTTTAGCACCCGCGCACGCATTTGTGCGAAAACGCGTTTTAAGCATGCACATGCATCTTTTGGTAGACGCGGATGAAGTTTTCTGCAAAACCACAAGATGTGCATGCAAATGGTGCTTTTTGCAGAACGCGCACGTTGGTTTCTACCAAACGACGTGCTAAGCTTGCCGATGCTGCTCTTTTTAGCACCCGCGCATGGATTTGTGCGAAAACGCGTTTTAAGCATGCACATTCATCTTTTGGTAGACGCGGATGAAGTTTTCTGCAAAACCACAAGATGTGCATGCAAATGGTGCTTTTGGCAGAACGCGCACGTGGATTTCTACCAAACGACGTGCTAAGCATGCCGATGCTGCTCTTTTTAGCACCCGGGCACGCATTTGTGCGAAAACGCGTTTTAAGCATGCACATGCATCTTTTGGTAGACGCGGATGAAGTTTTCTGCAAAACCACAAGATGTGCATGCAAATGGTGCTTTTTGCAGAACGTGCTCGTGGATTTCTACCAAACGACGTGCAAAGCATGCCGATGCTGCTCTTTTTAGCACCCGCGCACGCATTTTTGCGAAAACGCGTTTTAAGCATGCACATGCATCTTTTGGTAGACGCGGATGAAGTTTTCTGCAAAACCACAAGATGTGCATGCAAATGGTGCTTTTGGCAGAACGCGCACGTGGATGTCTATCAAACGACGTGCTAAGCATGCCGATGCTGCTCTTTTTAGCACCCGCGCACGCATTTGTGCGAAAACGCGTTTTAAGCATGCACATGCATCTTTTGGTAGACGCGGATGAAGTTTTCTGCAAAACCACAAGATGTGCATGCAAATGGTGCTTTTTGCAGAACGCGCTCGTGGATTTCTACCAAACGACGTGCAAAGCATGCCGATGCTGCTCTTTTTAGCACCCGCGCACGCATTTGTGCGAAAACGCGTTTTAAGCATGTACATGCATCTTTTGGTAGACGCGGATGAAGTTTTCTGCAAAACCACAAGATGTGCATGCAAATGGTGCTTTTTGCAGAACGCGCACGTGGATTTCTACCAAACGACGTGCTAAGCATGCCGATGCTGCTCTTTTTAGCACCCGCGCACGGATTTGTGCGAAAACGCGTTTTAAGCATGCACATGCATCTTTTGGTAGACGCGGATGAAGTTTTCTGCAAAACCACAAGATGTGCATGCAAATGGTGCTTTTGGCAGAACGCGCACGTGGATTTCTACCAAACGACGTGCTAAGCATGCCGATGCTGCTCTTTTTAGCACCCGCGCACGCATTTGTGCGAAAACGCGTTTTAAGCATGCACATGCATCTTTTGGTAGACGCGGATGAAGTTTTCTGCAAAACCACAAGATGTGCATGCAAATGGTGCTTTTTGCAGAACGCGCTCGTGGATTTCTACCAAACGACGTGCTAAGCATGCCGATACTGCTCTTTTTAGCACCCGCGCACGCATTTGTGCGAAAACGCGTTTTAAGCATGCACATGCATCTTTTGGTAGACGCGGATGAAGTTTTCTGCAAAACCACAAGATGTGCATGCAAATGGTGCTTTTGGCAGAACGCGCACGTGGATTTCTACCAAACGACGTGCTAAGCATGCCGATGCTGCTCTTTTTAGCACCCGCGCACGCATTTGTGCGAAAACGCGTTTTAAGCATGCACATGCATCTTTTGGTAGACGCGGATGAAGTTTTCTGCAAAACCACAAGATGTGCATGCAAATGGTGCTTTTTGCAGAACGCGCTCGTGGATTTCTACCAAACGACGTGCTAAGCATGCCGATGCTGCTCTTTTTAGCACCCGCGCACGCATTTGTGCGAAAACGCGTTTTAAGCATGCACATGCATCTTTTGGTAGACGCGGATGAAGTTTTCTGCAAAACCACAAGATGTGCATGCAAATGGTGCTTTTTGCAGAACGCGCACGTGGATTTCTACCAAACGACGTGCTAAGCATGCCGCTGCTGCTCTTTTTAGCACCCGCGCACGTATTTGTGCGAAAACGCGTTTTAAGCATGCACATGCATCTTTTGGTAGACGCGGATGAAGTTTTCTGCAAAACCACAAGATGTGCATGCAAATGGTGCTTTTGGCAGAACGCGCACGTGGATTTCTACCAAACGACGTGCTAAGCATGCCGATGCTGCTCTTTTTAGCACCCGCGCACGCATTTGTGCGAAAACGCGTTTTAAGCATGCACATGCATCTTTTGGTAGACGCGGATGAAGTTTTCTGCAAAACCACAAGATGTGCATGCAAATGGTGCTTTTTGCAGAACGCGCACGTGGATTTCTACCAAACGACGTGCTAAGCATGCCGATGCTGCTATTTTTAGCACCCGCGCACGCATTTGTGCGAAAACGCGTTTTAAGCATGCACATGCATTTTTTGGTAGACGCGGATGAAGTTTTCTGCAAAACCACAAGATGTGCATGCAAATGGTGCTTTTTGCAGAACGTGCTCGTGGATTTCTACCAAACGACGTGCAAAGCATGCCGATGCTGCTCTTTTTAGCACCCGCGCACGCATTTTTGCGAAAACGCGTTTTAAGCATGCACATGCATCTTTTGGTAGACGCGGATGAAGTTTTCTGCAAAACCACAAGATGTGCATGCAAATGGTGCTTTTGGCAGAACGCGCACGTGGATGTCTATCAAACGACGTGCTAAGCATGCCGATGCTGCTCTTTTTAGCACCCGCGCACGCATTTGTGCGAAAACTCGTTTTAAGCATGCACATGCATCTTTTGGTAGACGCGGATGAAGTTTTCTGCAAAACCACAAGATGTGCATGCAAATGGTGCTTTTTGCAGAACGCGCTCGTGGATTTCTACCAAACGACGTGCAAAGCATGCCGATGCTGCTCTTTTTAGCACCCGCGCACGCATTTGTGCGAAAACGCGTTTTAAGCATGCACATGCATCTTTTGGTAGACGCGGATGAAGTTTTCTGCAAAACCACAAGATGTGCATGCAAATGGTGCTTTTTGCAGAACGCGCACGTGGATTTCTACCAAACGACGTGCTAAGCATGCCGATGCTGCTCTTTTTAGCACCCGCGCACGCATTTGTGCGAAAACGCGTTTTAAGCATGCACATGCATCTTTTGGTAGACGCGGATGAAGTTTTCTGCAAAACCACAAGATGTGCATGCAAATGGTGCTTTTTGCAGAACGCGCTCGTGGATTTCTACCAAACGACGTGCAAAGCATGCCGACGCTGCTCTTTTTAGCACCCGCGCACGCATTTGTGCGAAAACGCGTTTTAAGCATGCACATGCATCTTTTGGTAGACGCGGATGAAGTTTTCTGCAAAACCACAAGATGTGCATGCAAATGGTGCTTTTTGCAGAACGCGCACGTGGATTTCTACCAAACGACGTGCTAAGCATGCCGATGCTGCTCTTTTTAGCACCCGCGCACGGATTTGTGCGAAAACGCGTTTTAAGCATGCACATGCATCTTTTGGTAGACGCGGATGAAGTTTTCTGCAAAACCACAAGATGTGCATGCAAATGGTGCTTTTGGCAGAACGCGCACGTGGATTTCTACCAAACGACGTGCTAAGCATGCCGATGCTGCTCTTTTTAGCACCCGCGCACGCATTTGTGCGAAAACGCGTTTTAAGCATGCACATGCATCTTTTGGTAGACGCGGATGAAGTTTTCTGCAAAACCACAAGATGTGCATGCAAATGGTGCTTTTTGCAGAACGCGCTCGTGGATTTCTACCAAACGACGTGCTAAGCATGCCGATGCTGCTCTTTTTAGCACCCGCGCAAGCATTTGTGCGAAAACGCGTTTTAAGCATGCACATGCATCTTTTGGTAGACGCGGATGAAGTTTTCTGCAAAACCACAAGATGTGCATGCAAATGGTGCTTTTGGCAGAACGCGCACGTGGATTTCTACCAAACGACGTGCTAAGCATGCCGATGCTGCTCTTTTTAGCACCCGCGCACGCATTTGTGCGAAAACGCGTTTTAAGCATGCACATGCATCTTTTGGTAGACGCGGATGAAGTTTTCTGCAAAACCACAAGATGTGCATGCAAATGGTGCTTTTTGCAGAACGCGCTCGTGGATTTCTACCAAACGACGTGCTAAGCATGCCGATGCTGCTCTTTTTAGCACCCGCGCACGCATTTGTGCGAAAACGCGTTTTAAGCATGCACATGCATCTTTTGGTAGACGCGGATGAAGTTTTCTGCAAAACCACAAGATGTGCATGCAAATGGTGCTTTTTGCAGAACGCGCACGTGGATTTCTACCAAACGACGTGCTAAGCATGCCGATGCTGCTCTTTTTAGCACCCGCGCACGGATTTGTGCGAAAACGCGTTTTAAGCATGCACATGCATCTTTTGGTAGACGCGGATGAAGTTTTCTGCAAAACCACAAGATGTGCATGCAAATGGTGCTTTTGGCAGAACGCGCACGTGGATTTCTACCAAACGACGTGCTAAGCATGCCGATGCTGCTCTTTTTAGCACCCGCGCACGCATTTGTGCGAAAACGCGTTTTAAGCATGCACATGCATCTTTTGGTAGACGCGGATGAAGTTTTCTGCAAAACCACAAGATGTGCATGCAAATGGTGCTTTTTGCAGAACGCGCTCGTGGATTTCTACCAAACGACGTGCTAAGCATGCCGATGCTGCTCTTTTTAGCACCCGCGCAAGCATTTGTGCGAAAACGCGTTTTAAGCATGCACATGCATCTTTTGGTAGACGCGGATGAAGTTTTCTGCAAAACCACAAGATGTGCATGCAAATGGTGCTTTTGGCAGAACGCGCACGTGGATTTCTACCAAACGACGTGCTAAGCATGCCGATGCTGCTCTTTTTAGCACCCGCGCACGCATTTGTGCGAAAACGCGTTTTAAGCATGCACATGCATCTTTTGGTAGACGCGGATGAAGTTTTCTGCAAAACCACAAGATGTGCATGCAAATGGTGCTTTTTGCAGAACGCGCTCGTGGATTTCTACCAAACGACGTGCTAAGCATGCCGATGCTGCTCTTTTTAGCACCCGCGCACGCATTTGTGCGAAAACGCGTTTTAAGCATGCACATGCATCTTTTGGTAGACGCGGATGAAGTTTTCTGCAAAACCACAAGATGTGCATGCAAATGGTGCTTTTTGCAGAACGCGCACGTGGATTTCTACCAAACGACGTGCTAAGCATGCCGATGCTGCTCTTTTTAGCACCCGCGCACGGATTTGTGCGAAAACGCGTTTTAAGCATGCACATGCATCTTTTGGTAGACGCGGATGAAGTTTTCTGCAAAACCACAAGATGTGCATGCAAATGGTGCTTTTGGCAGAACGCGCACGTGGATTTCTACCAAACGACGTGCTAAGCATGCCGATGCTGCTCTTTTTAGCACCCGCGCACGCATTTGTGCGAAAACGCGTTTTAAGCATGCACATGCATCTTCTGGTAGACGCGGATGAAGTTTTCTGCAAAACCACAAGATGTGCATGCAAATGGTGCTTTTTGCAGAACGCGCTCGTGGATTTCTACCAAACGACGTGCTAAGCATGCCGATGCTGCTCTTTTTAGCACCCGCGCACGCATTTGTGCGAAAACGCGTTTTAAGCATGCACATGCATCTTTTGGTAGACGCGGGATGAAGTTTTCTGCAAAACCACAAGATGTGCATGCAAATGGTGCTTTTGGCAGAACGCGCACGTGGATTTCTACAAACGACGTGCTAAGCATGCCGATGCTGCTCTTTTTAGCACCCGCGCACGCATTTGTGCGAAAACGCGTTTTAAGCGTGCACATGCATCTTTTGGTAGACACGGATGAAGTTTTCTGCAAAACCACAAGATGTGCATGCAAATGGTGCTTTTTGCAGAACGCGCACGTGGATTTCTACCAAACGACGTGCTAAGCATGCCGATGCTGCTATTTTTAGCACCCGCGCACGCATTTGTGCGAAAACGCGTTTTAAGCATGCACATGCATCTTTGGTAGACGCGGATGGTTTTCTGCAAAACCACAAGATGTGCATGCAAATGGTGCTTTTTGCAGAACGCGCTCGTGGATTTCTACCAAACGACGTGCAAAGCATGCCGATGCTGCTCTTTTTAGCACCCGCGCACGCATTTGTGCGAAAACGCGTTTTAAGCATGCACATGCATCTTTTGGTAGACGCGGATGAAGTTTTCTGCAAAACCACAAGATGTGCATGCAAATGGTGCTTTTTGCAGAACGCGCACGTGGATTTCTACCAAACGACGTGCTAAGCATGCCGATGCTGCTCTTTTTAGCACCCGCGCACGGATTTGTGCGAAAACGCGTTTTAAGCATGCACATGCATCTTTTGGTAGACGCGGATGAAGTTTTCCGCAAAACCACAAGATGTGCATGCAAATGGTGCTTTTGGCAGAACGCGCACGTGGATTTCTACCAAACGACGTGCTAAGCATGCCGATGCTGCTCTTTTTAGCACCCGCGCACGCATTTGTGCGAAAACGCGTTTTAAGCATGCACATGCATCTTTTGGTAGACGCGGATGAAGTTTTCTGCAAAACCACAAGATGTGCATGCAAATGGTGCTTTTTGCAGAACGCGCACGTGGATTTCTACCAAACGACGTGCTAAGCATGCCGATGCTGCTATTTTTAGCACCCGCGCACGCATTTGTGCGAAAACGCGTTTTAAGCATGCACATGCATCTTTTGGTAGACGCGGATGGTTTTCTTCAAAACCACAAGATGTGCATGCAAATGGTGCTTTTTGCAGAACGCGCTCGTGGATTTCTACCAAACGACGTGCAAAGCATGCCGATGCTGCTCTTTTTAGCACCCGCGCACGCATTTGTGCGAAAACGCGTTTTAAGCATGCACATGCATCTTTTGGTAGACGCGGATGAAGTTTTCTGCAAAACCACAAGATGTGCATGCAAATGGTGCTTTTGGCAGAACGCGCACGTGGATGTCTATCAAACGACGTGCTAAGCATGCCGATGCTGCTCTTTTTAGCACCCGCGCACGCATTTGTGCGAAAACGCGTTTTAAGCATGCACATGCATCTTTTGGTAGACGCGGATGAAGTTTTCTGCAAAACCACAAGATGTGCATGCAAATGGTGCTTTTTGCAGAACGCGCACGTGGATTTCTACCAAACGACGTGCTAAGCATGCCGATGCTGCTCTTTTTAGCACCCGCGCACGGATTTGTGCGAAAACGCGTTTTAAGCATGCACATGCATCTTTTGGTAGACGCGGATGAAGTTTTCTGCAAAACCACAAGATGTGCATGCAAATGGTGCTTTTGGCAGAACGCGCACGTGGATTTCTACCAAACGACGTGCTAAGCATGCCGATGCTGCTCTTTTTAGCACCCGCGCACGCATTTGTGCGAAAACGCGTTTTAAGCATGCACATGCATCTTCTGGTAGACGCGGATGAAGTTTTCTGCAAAACCACAAGATGTGCATGCAAATGGTGCTTTTTGCAGAACGCGCTCGTGGATTTCTACCAAACGACGTGCTAAGCATGCCGATGCTGCTCTTTTTAGCACCCGCGCACGCATTTGTGCGAAAACGCGTTTTAAGCATGCACATGCATCTTTTGGTAGACGCGGATGAAGTTTTCTGCAAAACCACAAGATGTGCATGCAAATGGTGCTTTTGGCAGAACGCGCACGTGGATTTCTACCAAACGACGTGCTAAGCATGCCGATGCTGCTCTTTTTAGCACCCGCGCACGCATTTGTGCGAAAACGCGTTTTAAGCGTGCACATGCATCTTTTGGTAGACACGGATGAAGTTTTCTGCAAAACCACAAGATGTGCATGCAAATGGTGCTTTTTGCAGAACGCGCACGTGGATTTCTACCAAACGACGTGCTAAGCATGCCGATGCTGCTATTTTTAGCACCCGCGCACGCATTTGTGCGAAAACGCGTTTTAAGCATGCACATGCATCTTTGGTAGACGCGGATGGTTTTCTGCAAAACCACAAGATGTGCATGCAAATGGTGCTTTTTGCAGAACGCGCTCGTGGATTTCTACCAAACGACGTGCAAAGCATGCCGATGCTGCTCTTTTTAGCACCCGCGCACGCATTTGTGCGAAAACGCGTTTTAAGCATGCACATGCATCTTTTGGTAGACGCGGATGAAGTTTTCTGCAAAACCACAAGATGTGCATGCAAATGGTGCTTTTGGCAGAACGCGCACGTGGATTTCTACCAAACGACGTGCTAAGCATGCCGATGCTGCTCTTTTTAGCACCCGCGCACGCATTTGTGCGAAAACGCGTTTTAAGCATGCACATGCATCTTCTGGTAGACGCGGATGAAGTTTTCTGCAAAACCACAAGATGTGCATGCAAATGGTGCTTTTTGCAGAACGCGCTCGTGGATTTCTACCAAACGACGTGCTAAGCATGCCGATGCTGCTCTTTTTAGCACCCGCGCACGCATTTGTGCGAAAACGCGTTTTAAGCATGCACATGCGCGGATGAAGTTTTCTGCAAAACCACAAGATGTGCATGCAAAAGGTGCTTTTTGCAGAACGCGCACGTGGATTTCTACCAAACGACGTGCTAAGCATGCCGATGCTGCTCTTTTTAGCACCCGCGCACGGATTTGTGCGAAAACGCGTTTTAAGCATGCACATGCATCTTTTGGTAGACGCGGATGAAGTTTTCTGCAAAACCACAAGATGTGCATGCAAATGGTGCTTTTGGCAGAACGCGCACGTGGATTTCTACCAAACGACGTGCTAAGCATGCCGATGCTGCTCTTTTTAGCACCCGCGCACGCATTTGTGCGAAAACGCGTTTTAAGCATGCACATGCATCTTTTGGTAGACGCGGATGAAGTTTTCTGCAAAACCACAAGATGTGCATGCAAATGGTGCTTTTTGCAGAACGCGCACGTGGATTTCTACCAAACGACGTGCTAAGCATGCCGATGCTGCTCTTTTTAGCACCCGCGCATGCATTTGTGCGAAAACGCGTTTTAAGCATGCACATGCATCTTTTGGTAGACGCGGATGAAGTTTTCTGCAAAACCACAAGATGTGCATGCAAATGGTGCTTTTGGCAGAACGCGCACGTGGATTTCTACCAAACGACGTGCTAAGCATGCCGATGCTGCTCTTTTTAGCACCCGCGCACGCATTTGTGCGAAAACGCGTTTTAAGCATGCACATGCATCTTTTGGTAGACGCGGATGAAGTTTTCTGCAAAACCACAAGATGTGCATGCAAATGGTGCTTTTTGCAGAACGCGCTCGTGGATTTCTACCAAACGACGTGCTAAGCATGCCGATGCTGCTCTTTTTAGCACCCGCGCACGCATTTGTGCGAAAACGCGTTTTAAGCATGCACATGCATCTTTTGGTAGACGCGGATGAAGTTTTCTGCAAAACCACAAGATGTGCATGCAAATGGTGCTTTTTGCAGAACGCGCACGTGGATTTCTACCAAACGACGTGCTAAGCATGCCGATGCTGCTATTTTTAGCACCCGTGCACGCATTTGTGCGAAAACGCGTTTTAAGCATGCACATGCATCTTTTGGTAGACGCGGATGAAGTTTTCTGCAAAACCACAATATGTGCATGCAAATGGTGCTTTTTGCAGAACGCGCTCGTGGATTTCTACCAAACGACGTGCTAAGCATGCCGATGCTGCTCTTTTTAGCACCCGCGCACGCATTTGTGCGAAAACGCGTTTTAAGCATGCACATGCATCTTTTGGTAGACGCGGATGAAGTTTTCTGCAAAACCACAAGATGTGCATGCAAATGGTGCTTTTTGCAGAACGCGCACGTGGATTTCTACCAAACGACGTGCTAAGCATGCCGATGCTGCTATTTTTAGCACCCGCGCACGCATTTGTGCGAAAACGCGTTTTAAGCATGCACATGCATCTTTTGGTAGACGCGGATGAAGTTTTCTGCAAAACCACAAGATGTGCATGCAAATGGTGCTTTTTGCAGAACGCGCTCGTGGATTTCTACCAAACGACGTGCTTAAGCATGCCGATGCTGCTCTTTTTAGCACCCGCGCACGGATTTGTGCGAAAAACGCGTTTTAAGCATGCACATGCATCTTTTGGTAGACGCGGATGAAGTTTTCTGCAAAACCACAAGATGTGCATGCAAATGGTGCTTTTGGCAGAACGCGCACGTGGATTTCTACCAAACGACGTGCTAAGCATGCCGATGCTGCTCTTTTTAGCACCCGCGCACGCATTTGTGCGAAAACGCGTTTTAAGCATGCACATGCATCTTTTGGTAGACGTGGATGAAGTTTTCTGCAAAACCACAAGATGTGCATGCAAATGGTGCTTTTTGCAGAACGCGCTCGTGGATTTCTACCAAACGACGTGCTAAGCATGCCGATGCTGCTCTTTTTAGCACCCGCGCACGCATTTGTGCGAAAACGCGTTTTTAAGCATGCACATGCATCTTTTGGTAGACGCGGATGAAGTTTTCTGCAAAACCACAAGATGTGCATGCAAATGGTGCTTTTTGCAGAACGCGCACGTGGATTTCTACCAAACGACGTGCTAAGCATGCCGATGCTGCTATTTTAGCACCCGTGCACGCATTTGTGCGAAAACGCGTTTTTAAGCATGCACATGCATCTTTTGGTAGACGCGGATGAAGTTTTCTGCAAAACCACAAGATGTGCATGCAAATGGTGCTATTTGCAGAACGCGCTCGTGGATTTCTACCAAACGACGTGCAAAGCATGCCGATGCTGCTCTTTTTAGCACCCGCGCACGCATTTGTGCGAAAACGCGTTTTAAGCATGCACATGCATCTTTTGGTAGACGCGGATGAAGTTTTCTGCAAAACCACAAGATGTGCATGCAAATGGTGCTTTTTGCAGAACGCGCTCGTGGATTTCTACCAAACGACGTGCTAAGCATGCCGATGCTGCTCTTTTTAGCACCCGCGCACGCATTTGTGCGAAAACGCGTTTTAAGCATGCACATGCATCTTTTGGTAGACGCGGATGAAGTTTTCTGCAAAACCACAAGATGTGCATGCAAATGGTGCTTTTTGCAGAACGCGCACGTGGATTTCTACCAAACGACGTGCTAAGCATGCCGATGCTGCTCTTTCTAGCACCCGCGCACGCATTTGTGCGAAAACGCGTTTTAAGCATGCACATGCATCTTTTGGTAGACGCGGATGAAGTTTTCTGCAAAACCACAAGATGTGCATGCAAATGGTGCTTTTTGCAGAACGCGCACGTGGATTTCTACCAAACGACGTGCTAAGCTTGCCGATGCTGCTCTTTTTAGCACCCGCGCACGGATTTGTGCGAAAACGCGTTTTAAGCATGCACATGCATCTTTTGGTAGACGCGGATGAAGTTTTCTGCAAAACCACAAGATGTGCATGCAAATGGTGCTTTTGGCAGAACGCGCACGTGGATTTCTACCAAACGACGTGCTAAGCATGCCGATGCTGCTCTTTTTAGCACCCGCGCACGCATTTGTGCGAAAACGCGTTTTAAGCATGCCCATGCATCTTTTGGTAGACGCGGATGAAGTTTTCTGCAAAACCACAAGACGTGCATGCAAATGGTGCTTTTTGCAGAACGCGCACGTGGATTTCTACCAAACGACGTGCTAAGCATGCCGATGCTGCTCTTTTTAGCACCCGCGCACGGATTTGTGCGAAAACGCGTTTTAAGCATGCACATGCATCTTTTGGTAGACGCGGATGAAGTTTTCTGCAAAACCACAAGATGTGCATGCAAATGGTGCTTTTGGCAGAAGCGCACGTGGATTTCTACCAAACGACGTGCTAAGCATGCCGATGCTGCTCTTTTTAGCACCCGGGCACGCATTTGTGCGAAAACGCGTTTTAAGCATGCACATGCATCTTTTGGTAGACGCGGATGAAGTTTTCTGCAAAACCACAAGATGTGCATGCAAATGGTGCTTTTTGCAGAACGTGCTCGTGGATTTCTACCAAACGACGTGCAAAGCATGCCGATGCTGCTCTTTTTAGCACCCGCGCACGCATTTTTGCGAAAACGCGTTTTAAAGCATGCACATGCATCTTTTGGTAGACGCGGATGAAGTTTTCTGCAAAACCACAAGATGTGCATGCAAATGGTGCTTTTGGCAGAACGCGCACGTGGATGTCTATCAAACGACGTGCTAAGCATGCCGATGCTGCTCTTTTTAGCACCCGCGCACGCATTTGTGCGAAAACGCGTTTTAAGCATGCACATGCATCTTTTGGTAGACGCGGATGAAGTTTTCTGCAAAACCACAAGATGTGCATGCAAATGGTGCTTTTTGCAGAACGCGCTCGTGGATTTCTACCAAACGACGTGCAAAGCATGCCGATGCTGCTCTTTTTAGCACCCGCGCACGCATTTGTGCGAAAACGCGTTTTAAGCATGTACATGCATCTTTTGGTAGACGCGGATGAAGTTTTCTGCAAAACCACAAGATGTGCATGCAAATGGTGCTTTTTGCAGAACGCGCACGTGGATTTCTACCAAACGACGTGCTAAGCATGCCGATGCTGCTCTTTTTAGCACCCGCGCACGGATTTGTGCGAAAACGCGTTTTAAGCATGCACATGCATCTTTTGGTAGACGCGGATGAAGTTTTCTGCAAAACCACAAGATGTGCATGCAAATGGTGCTTTTGGCAGAACGCGCACGTGGATTTCTACCAAACGACGTGCTAAGCATGCCGATGCTGCTCTTTTTAGCACCCGCGCACGCATTTGTGCGAAAACGCGTTTTAAGCATGCACATGCATCTTTTGGTAGACGCGGATGAAGTTTTCTGCAAAACCACAAGATGTGCATGCAAATGGTGCTTTTTGCAGAACGCGCTCGTGGATTTCTACCAAACGACGTGCTAAGCATGCCGATACTGCTCTTTTTAGCACCCGCGCACGCATTTGTGCGAAAACGCGTTTTAAGCATGCACATGCATCTTTTGGTAGACGCGGATGAAGTTTTCTGCAAAACCACAAGATGTGCATGCAAATGGTGCTTTTGGCAGAACGCGCACGTGGATTTCTACCAAACGACGTGCTAAGCATGCCGATGCTGCTCTTTTTAGCACCCGCGCACGCATTTGTGCGAAAACGCGTTTTAAGCATGCACATGCATCTTTTGGTAGACGCGGATAAAGTTTTCTGCAAAACCACAAGATGTGCATGCAAATGGTGCTTTTTGCAGAACGCGCTCGTGGATTTCTACCAAACGACGTGCTAAGCATGCCGATGCTGCTCTTTTTAGCACCCGCGCACGCATTTGTGCGAAAACGCGTTTTAAGCATGCACATGCATCTTTTGGTAGACGCGGATGAAGTTTTCTGCAAAACCACAAGATGTGCATGCAAATGGTGCTTTTTGCAGAACGCGCACGTGGATTTCTACCAAACGACGTGCTAAGCATGCCGATGCTGCTCTTTTTAGCACCCGCGCACGGATTTGTGCGAAAACGCGTTTTAAGCATGCACATGCATCTTTTGGTAGACGCGGATGAAGTTTTCTGCAAAACCACAAGATGTGCATGCAAATGGTGCTTTTGGCAGAACGCGCACGTGGATTTCTACCAAACGACGTGCTAAGCATGCCGATGCTGCTCTTTTTAGCACCCGCGCACGCATTTGTGCGAAAACGCGTTTTAAGCATGCCCATGCATCTTTTGGTAGACGCGGATGAAGTTTTCTGCAAAACCACAAGACGTGCATGCAAATGGTGCTTTTTGCAGAACGCGCACGTGGATTTCTACCAAACGACGTGCTAAGCATGCCGATGCTGCTCTTTTTAGCACCCGCGCACGGATTTGTGCGAAAACGCGTTTTAAGCATGCACATGCATCTTTTGGTAGACGCGGATGAAGTTTTCTGCAAAACCACAAGATGTGCATGCAAATGGTGCTTTTGGCAGAACGCGCACGTGCATTTCTACCAAACGACGTGCTAAGCATGCCGATGCTGCTCTTTTTAGCACCCGCGCACGCATTTGTGCGAAAACGCGTTTTAAGCATGCACATGCATCTTTTGGTAGACGCGGATGAAGTTTTCTGCAAAACCACAAGATGTGCATGCAAATGGTGCTTTTTGCAGAACGCGCACGTGGATTTCTACCAAACGACGTGCTAAGCATGCCGATGCTGCTCTTTTTAGCACCCGCGCACGGATTTGTGCGAAAACGCGTTTTAAGCATGCACATGCATCTTTTGGTAGACGCGGATGAAGTTTTCTGCAAAACCACAAGATGTGCATGCAAATGGTGCTTTTGGCAGAACGCGCACGTGGATTTCTACCAAACGACGTGCTAAGCATGCCGATGCTGCTCTTTTTAGCACCCGCGCACGCATTTGTGCGAAAACGCGTTTTAAGCATGCACATGCATCTTTTGGTAGACGCGGATGAAGTTTTCTGCAAAACCACAAGATGTGCATGCAAATGATGCTTTTTGCAGAACGCGCACGTGGATTTCTACCAAACGACGTGCTAAGCATGCCGATGCTGCTCTTTTTAACACCCGCGCACGCATTTGTGCGAAAACGCGTTTTAAGCATGCACATGCATCTTTTGGTAGACGCGGATGAAGTTTTCTGCAAAACCACAAGATGTGCATGCAAATGGTGCTTTTGGCAGAACGCGCACGTGGATTTCTACCAAACGACGTGCTAAGCATGCCGATGCTGCTCTTTTTAGCACCCGCGCACGCATTTGTGCGAAAACGCGTTTTAAGCATGCACATGCATCTTTTGGTAGACGCGGATGAAGTTTTCTGCAAAACCACAAGATGTGCATGCAAATGGTGCTTTTTGCAGAACGCGCTCGTGGATTTCTACCAAACGACGTGCAAAGCATGCCGATGCTGCTCTTTTTAGCACCCGCGCACGGATTTGTGCGAAAACGCGTTTTAAGCATGCACATGCATCTTTTGGTAGACGCGGATGAAGTTTTCTGCAAAACCACAAGATGTGCATGCAAATGGTGCTTTTGGCAGAACGCGCACGTGGATTTCTACCAAACGACGTGCTAAGCATGCCGATGCTGCTCTTTTTAGCACCCGCGCACGCATTTGTGCGAAAACGCGTTTTAAGCATGCACATGCATCTTTTGGTAGACGCGGATGAAGTTTTCTGCAAAACCACAAGATGTGCATGCAAATGGTGCTTTTTGCAGAACGCGCTCGTGGATTTCTACCAAACGACGTGCTAAGCATGCCGATGCTGCTCTTTTTAGCACCCGCGCACGCATTTGTGCGAAAACGCGTTTTAAGCATGCACATGCATCTTTTGGTAGACGCGGATGAAGTTTTCTGCAAAACCACAAGATGTGCATGCAAATGGTGCTTTTTGCAGAACGCGCACGTGGATTTCTACCAAACGACGTGCTAAGCATGCCGATGCTGCTCTTTTTAGCACCCGCGCACGCATTTGTGCGAAAACGCGTTTTAAGCATGCACATGCATCTTTTGGTAGACGCGGATGAAGTTTTCTGCAAAACCACAAGATGTGCATGCAAATGGTGCTTTTTGCAGAACGCGCACGTGGATTTCTACCAAACGACGTGCTAAGCTTGCCGATGCTGCTCTTTTTAGCACCCGCGCACGGATTTGTGCGAAAACGCGTTTTAAGCATGCACATGCATCTTTTGGTAGACGCGGATGAAGTTTTCTGCAAAACCACAAGATGTGCATGCAAATGGTGCTTTTGGCAGAACGCGCACGTGGATTTCTACCAAACGACGTGCTAAGCATGCCGATGCTGCTCTTTTTAGCACCCGCGCACGCATTTGTGCGAAAACGCGTTTTAAGCATGCCCATGCATCTTTTGGTAGACGCGGATGAAGTTTTCTGCAAAACCACAAGACGTGCATGCAAATGGTGCTTTTTGCAGAACGCGCACGTGGATTTCTACCAAACGACGTGCTAAGCATGCCGATGCTGCTCTTTTTAGCACCCGCGCACGGATTTGTGCGAAAACGCGTTTTAAGCATGCACATGCATCTTTTGGTAGACGCGGATGAAGTTTTCTGCAAAACCACAAGATGTGCATGCAAATGGTGCTTTTGGCAGAACGCGCACGTGGATTTCTACCAAACGACGTGCTAAGCATGCCGATGCTGCTCTTTTTAGCACCCGCGCACGCATTTGTGCGAAAACGCGTTTTAAGCATGCACATGCATCTTTTGGTAGACGCGGATGAAGTTTTCTGCAAAACCACAAGATGTGCATGCAAATGGTGCTTTTTGCAGAACGCGCACGTGGATTTCTACCAAACGACGTGCTAAGCATGCCGATGCTGCTCTTTTTAGCACCCGCGCACGGATTTGTGCGAAAACGCGTTTTAAGCATGCACATGCATCTTTTGGTAGACGCGGATGAAGTTTTCTGCAAAACCACAAGATGTGCATGCAAATGGTGCTTTTGGCAGAACGCGCACGTGGATTTCTACCAAACGACGTGCTAAGCATGCCGATGCTGCTCTTTTTAGCACCCGCGCACGCATTTGTGCGAAAACGCGTTTTAAGCATGCACATGCATCTTTTGGTAGACGCGGATGAAGTTTTCTGCAAAACCACAAGATGTGCATGCAAATGGTGCTTTTTGCAGAACGCGCACGTTGGTTTCTACCAAACGACGTGCTAAGCTTGCCGATGCTGCTCTTTTTAGCACCCGCGCATGGATTTGTGCGAAAACGCGTTTTAAGCATGCACATTCATCTTTTGGTAGACGCGGATGAAGTTTTCTGCAAAACCACAAGATGTGCATGCAAATGGTGCTTTTGGCAGAACGCGCACGTGGATTTCTACCAAACGACGTGCTAAGCATGCCGATGCTGCTCTTTTTAGCACCCGGGCACGCATTTGTGCGAAAACGCGTTTTAAGCATGCACATGCATCTTTTGGTAGACGCGGATGAAGTTTTCTGCAAAACCACAAGATGTGCATGCAAATGGTGCTTTTTGCAGAACGTGCTCGTGGATTTCTACCAAACGACGTGCAAAGCATGCCGATGCTGCTCTTTTTAGCACCCACGCACGCATTTTTGCGAAAACGCGTTTTAAGCATGCACATGCATCTTTTGGTAGACGCGGATGAAGTTTTCTGCAAAACCACAAGATGTGCATGCAAATGGTGCTTTTTGCAGAACGTGCTCGTGGATTTCTACCAAACGACGTGCAAAGCATGCCGATGCTGCTCTTTTTAGCACCCGCGCACGCATTTTTGCGAAAACGCGTTTTAAGCATGCACATGCATCTTTTGGTAGACGCGGATGAAGTTTTCTGCAAAACCACAAGATGTGCATGCAAATGGTGCTTTTGGCAGAACGCGCACGTGGATGTCTATCAAACGACGTGCTAAGCATGCCGATGCTGCTCTTTTTAGCACCCGCGCACGCATTTGTGCGAAAACGCGTTTTAAGCATGCACATGCATCTTTTGGTAGACGCGGATGAAGTTTTCTGCAAAACCACAAGATGTGCATGCAAATGGTGCTTTTTGCAGAACGCGCTCGTGGATTTCTACCAAACGACGTGCAAAGCATGCCGATGCTGCTCTTTTTAGCACCCGCGCACGCATTTGTGCGAAAACGCGTTTTAAGCATGTACATGCATCTTTTGGTAGACGCGGATGAAGTTTTCTGCAAAACCACAAGATGTGCATGCAAATGGTGCTTTTTGCAGAACGCGCACGTGGATTTCTACCAAACGACGTGCTAAGCATGCCGATGCTGCTCTTTTTAGCACCCGCGCACGGATTTGTGCGAAAACGCGTTTTAAGCATGCACATGCATCTTTTGGTAGACGCGGATGAAGTTTTCTGCAAAACCACAAGATGTGCATGCAAATGGTGCTTTTGGCAGAACGCGCACGTGGATTTCTACCAAACGACGTGCTAAGCATGCCGATGCTGCTCTTTTTAGCACCCGCGCACGCATTTGTGCGAAAACGCGTTTTAAGCATGCACATGCATCTTTTGGTAGACGCGGATGAAGTTTTCTGCAAAACCACAAGATGTGCATGCAAATGGTGCTTTTTGCAGAACGCGCTCGTGGATTTCTACCAAACGACGTGCTAAGCATGCCGATACTGCTCTTTTTAGCACCCGCGCACGCATTTGTGCGAAAACGCGTTTTAAGCATGCACATGCATCTTTTGGTAGACGCGGATGAAGTTTTCTGCAAAACCACAAGATGTGCATGCAAATGGTGCTTTTGGCAGAACGCGCACGTGGATTTCTACCAAACGACGTGCTAAGCATGCCGATGCTGCTCTTTTTAGCACCCGGGCACGCATTTGTGCGAAAACGCGTTTTAAGCATGCACATGCATCTTTTGGTAGACGCGGATGAAGTTTTCTGCAAAACCACAAGATGTGCATGCAAATGGTGCTTTTTGCAGAACGTGCTCGTGGATTTCTACCAAACGACGTGCAAAGCATGCCGATGCTGCTCTTTTTAGCACCCGCGCACGCATTTTTGCGAAAACGCGTTTTAAGCATGCACATGCATCTTTTGGTAGACGCGGATGAAGTTTTCTGCAAAACCACAAGATGTGCATGCAAATGGTGCTTTTTGCAGAACGTGCTCGTGGATTTCTACCAAACGACGTGCAAAGCATGCCGATGCTGCTCTTTTTAGCACCCGCGCACGCATTTTTGCGAAAACGCGTTTTAAGCATGCACATGCATCTTTTGGTAGACGCGGATGAAGTTTTCTGCAAAACCACAAGATGTGCATGCAAATGGTGCTTTTGGCAGAACGCGCACGTGGATGTCTATCAAACGACGTGCTAAGCATGCCGATGCTGCTCTTTTTAGCACCCGCGCACGCATTTGTGCGAAAACGCGTTTTAAGCATGCACATGCATCTTTTGGTAGACGCGGATGAAGTTTTCTGCAAAACCACAAGATGTGCATGCAAATGGTGCTTTTTGCAGAACGCGCTCGTGGATTTCTACCAAACGACGTGCAAAGCATGCCGATGCTGCTCTTTTTAGCACCCGCGCACGCATTTGTGCGAAAACGCGTTTTAAGCATGTACATGCATCTTTTGGTAGACGCGGATGAAGTTTTCTGCAAAACCACAAGATGTGCATGCAAATGGTGCTTTTTGCAGAACGCGCACGTGGATTTCTACCAAACGACGTGCTAAGCATGCCGATGCTGCTCTTTTTAGCACCCGCGCACGGATTTGTGCGAAAACGCGTTTTAAGCATGCACATGCATCTTTTGGTAGACGCGGATGAAGTTTTCTGCAAAACCACAAGATGTGCATGCAAATGGTGCTTTTGGCAGAACGCGCACGTGGATTTCTACCAAACGACGTGCTAAGCATGCCGATGCTGCTCTTTTTAGCACCCGCGCACGCATTTGTGCGAAAACGCGTTTTAAGCATGCACATGCATCTTTTGGTAGACGCGGATGAAGTTTTCTGCAAAACCACAAGATGTGCATGCAAATGGTGCTTTTTGCAGAACGCGCTCGTGGATTTCTACCAAACGACGTGCTAAGCATGCCGATACTGCTCTTTTTAGCACCCGCGCACGCATTTGTGCGAAAACGCGTTTTAAGCATGCACATGCATCTTTTGGTAGACGCGGATGAAGTTTTCTGCAAAACCACAAGATGTGCATGCAAATGGTGCTTTTGGCAGAACGCGCACGTGGATTTCTACCAAACGACGTGCTAAGCATGCCGATGCTGCTCTTTTTAGCACCCGCGCACGCATTTGTGCGAAAACGCGTTTTAAGCATGCACATGCATCTTTTGGTAGACGCGGATGAAGTTTTCTGCAAAACCACAAGATGTGCATGCAAATGGTGCTTTTTGCAGAACGCGCTCGTGGATTTCTACCAAACGACGTGCTAAGCATGCCGATGCTGCTCTTTTTAGCACCCGCGCACGCATTTGTGCGAAAACGCGTTTTAAGCATGCACATGCATCTTTTGGTAGACGCGGATGAAGTTTTCTGCAAAACCACAAGATGTGCATGCAAATGGTGCTTTTTGCAGAACGCGCACGTGGATTTCTACCAAACGACGTGCTAAGCATGCCGATGCTGCTCTTTTTAGCACCCGCGCACGGATTTGTGCGAAAACGCGTTTTAAGCATGCACATGCATCTTTTGGTAGACGCGGATGAAGTTTTCTGCAAAACCACAAGATGTGCATGCAAATGGTGCTTTTGGCAGAACGCGCACGTGGATTTCTACCAAACGACGTGCTAAGCATGCCGATGCTGCTCTTTTTAGCACCCGCGCACGCATTTGTGCGAAAACGCGTTTTAAGCATGCCCATGCATCTTTTGGTAGACGCGGATGAAGTTTTCTGCAAAACCACAAGACGTGCATGCAAATGGTGCTTTTTGCAGAACGCGCACGTGGATTTCTACCAAACGACGTGCTAAGCATGCCGATGCTGCTCTTTTTAGCACCCGCGCACGGATTTGTGCGAAAACGCGTTTTAAGCATGCACATGCATCTTTTGGTAGACGCGGATGAAGTTTTCTGCAAAACCACAAGATGTGCATGCAAATGGTGCTTTTGGCAGAACGCGCACGTGGATTTCTACCAAACGACGTGCTAAGCATGCCGATGCTGCTCTTTTTAGCACCCGCGCACGCATTTGTGCGAAAACGCGTTTTAAGCATGCACATGCATCTTTTGGTAGACGCGGATGAAGTTTTCTGCAAAACCACAAGATGTGCATGCAAATGGTGCTTTTTGCAGAACGCGCACGTGGATTTCTACCAAACGACGTGCTAAGCATGCCGATGCTGCTCTTTTTAGCACCCGCGCACGGATTTGTGCGAAAACGCGTTTTAAGCATGCACATGCATCTTTTGGTAGACGCGGATGAAGTTTTCTGCAAAACCACAAGATGTGCATGCAAATGGTGCTTTTGGCAGAACGCGCACGTGGATTTCTACCAAACGACGTGCTAAGCATGCCGATGCTGCTCTTTTTAGCACCCGCGCACGCATTTGTGCGAAAACGCGTTTTAAGCATGCACATGCATCTTTTGGTAGACGCGGATGAAGTTTTCTGCAAAACCACAAGATGTGCATGCAAATGATGCTTTTTGCAGAACGCGCACGTGGATTTCTACCAAACGACGTGCTAAGCATGCCGATGCTGCTCTTTTTAACACCCGCGCACGCATTTGTGCGAAAACGCGTTTTAAGCATGCACATGCATCTTTTGGTAGACGCGGATGAAGTTTTCTGCAAAACCACAAGATGTGCATGCAAATGGTGCTTTTGGCAGAACGCGCACGTGGATTTCTACCAAACGACGTGCTAAGCATGCCGATGCTGCTCTTTTTAGCACCCGCGCACGCATTTGTGCGAAAACGCGTTTTAAGCATGCACATGCATCTTTTGGTAGACGCGGATGAAGTTTTCTGCAAAACCACAAGATGTGCATGCAAATGGTGCTTTTTGCAGAACGCGCTCGTGGATTTCTACCAAACGACGTGCAAAGCATGCCGATGCTGCTCTTTTTAGCACCCGCGCACGGATTTGTGCGAAAACGCGTTTTAAGCATGCACATGCATCTTTTGGTAGACGCGGATGAAGTTTTCTGCAAAACCACAAGATGTGCATGCAAATGGTGCTTTTGGCAGAACGCGCACGTGGATTTCTACCAAACGACGTGCTAAGCATGCCGATGCTGCTCTTTTTAGCACCCGCGCACGCATTTGTGCGAAAACGCGTTTTAAGCATGCACATGCATCTTTTGGTAGACGCGGATGAAGTTTTCTGCAAAACCACAAGATGTGCATGCAAATGGTGCTTTTTGCAGAACGCGCTCGTGGATTTCTACCAAACGACGTGCTAAGCATGCCGATGCTGCTCTTTTTAGCACCCGCGCACGCATTTGTGCGAAAACGCGTTTTAAGCATGCACATGCATCTTTTGGTAGACGCGGATGAAGTTTTCTGCAAAACCACAAGATGTGCATGCAAATGGTGCTTTTTGCAGAACGCGCACGTGGATTTCTACCAAACGACGTGCTAAGCATGCCGATGCTGCTCTTTTTAGCACCCGCGCACGCATTTGTGCGAAAACGCGTTTTAAGCATGCACATGCATCTTTTGGTAGACGCGGATGAAGTTTTCTGCAAAACCACAAGATGTGCATGCAAATGGTGCTTTTTGCAGAACGCGCACGTGGATTTCTACCAAACGACGTGCTAAGCTTGCCGATGCTGCTCTTTTTAGCACCCGCGCACGGATTTGTGCGAAAACGCGTTTTAAGCATGCACATGCATCTTTTGGTAGACGCGGATGAAGTTTTCTGCAAAACCACAAGATGTGCATGCAAATGGTGCTTTTGGCAGAACGCGCACGTGGATTTCTACCAAACGACGTGCTAAGCATGCCGATGCTGCTCTTTTTAGCACCCGCGCACGCATTTGTGCGAAAACGCGTTTTAAGCATGCCCATGCATCTTTTGGTAGACGCGGATGAAGTTTTCTGCAAAACCACAAGACGTGCATGCAAATGGTGCTTTTTGCAGAACGCGCACGTGGATTTCTACCAAACGACGTGCTAAGCATGCCGATGCTGCTCTTTTTAGCACCCGCGCACGGATTTGTGCGAAAACGCGTTTTAAGCATGCACATGCATCTTTTGGTAGACGCGGATGAAGTTTTCTGCAAAACCACAAGATGTGCATGCAAATGGTGCTTTTGGCAGAACGCGCACGTGGATTTCTACCAAACGACGTGCTAAGCATGCCGATGCTGCTCTTTTTAGCACCCGCGCACGCATTTGTGCGAAAACGCGTTTTAAGCATGCACATGCATCTTTTGGTAGACGCGGATGAAGTTTTCTGCAAAACCACAAGATGTGCATGCAAATGGTGCTTTTTGCAGAACGCGCACGTGGATTTCTACCAAACGACGTGCTAAGCATGCCGATGCTGCTCTTTTTAGCACCCGCGCACGGATTTGTGCGAAAACGCGTTTTAAGCATGCACATGCATCTTTTGGTAGACGCGGATGAAGTTTTCTGCAAAACCACAAGATGTGCATGCAAATGGTGCTTTTGGCAGAACGCGCACGTGGATTTCTACCAAACGACGTGCTAAGCATGCCGATGCTGCTCTTTTTAGCACCCGCGCACGCATTTGTGCGAAAACGCGTTTTAAGCATGCACATGCATCTTTTGGTAGACGCGGATGAAGTTTTCTGCAAAACCACAAGATGTGCATGCAAATGGTGCTTTTTGCAGAACGCGCACGTTGGTTTCTACCAAACGACGTGCTAAGCTTGCCGATGCTGCTCTTTTTAGCACCCGCGCATGGATTTGTGCGAAAACGCGTTTTAAGCATGCACATTCATCTTTTGGTAGACGCGGATGAAGTTTTCTGCAAAACCACAAGATGTGCATGCAAATGGTGCTTTTGGCAGAACGCGCACGTGGATTTCTACCAAACGACGTGCTAAGCATGCCGATGCTGCTCTTTTTAGCACCCGGGCACGCATTTGTGCGAAAACGCGTTTTAAGCATGCACATGCATCTTTTGGTAGACGCGGATGAAGTTTTCTGCAAAACCACAAGATGTGCATGCAAATGGTGCTTTTTGCAGAACGTGCTCGTGGATTTCTACCAAACGACGTGCAAAGCATGCCGATGCTGCTCTTTTTAGCACCCGCGCACGCATTTTTGCGAAAACGCGTTTTAAGCATGCACATGCATCTTTTGGTAGACGCGGATGAAGTTTTCTGCAAAACCACAAGATGTGCATGCAAATGGTGCTTTTGGCAGAACGCGCACGTGGATGTCTATCAAACGACGTGCTAAGCATGCCGATGCTGCTCTTTTTAGCACCCGCGCACGCATTTGTGCGAAAACGCGTTTTAAGCATGCACATGCATCTTTTGGTAGACGCGGATGAAGTTTTCTGCAAAACCACAAGATGTGCATGCAAATGGTGCTTTTTGCAGAACGCGCTCGTGGATTTCTACCAAACGACGTGCAAAGCATGCCGATGCTGCTCTTTTTAGCACCCGCGCACGCATTTGTGCGAAAACGCGTTTTAAGCATGTACATGCATCTTTTGGTAGACGCGGATGAAGTTTTCTGCAAAACCACAAGATGTGCATGCAAATGGTGCTTTTTGCAGAACGCGCACGTGGATTTCTACCAAACGACGTGCTAAGCATGCCGATGCTGCTCTTTTTAGCACCCGCGCACGGATTTGTGCGAAAACGCGTTTTAAGCATGCACATGCATCTTTTGGTAGACGCGGATGAAGTTTTCTGCAAAACCACAAGATGTGCATGCAAATGGTGCTTTTGGCAGAACGCGCACGTGGATTTCTACCAAACGACGTGCTAAGCATGCCGATGCTGCTCTTTTTAGCACCCGCGCACGCATTTGTGCGAAAACGCGTTTTAAGCATGCACATGCATCTTTTGGTAGACGCGGATGAAGTTTTCTGCAAAACCACAAGATGTGCATGCAAATGGTGCTTTTTGCAGAACGCGCTCGTGGATTTCTACCAAACGACGTGCTAAGCATGCCGATACTGCTCTTTTTAGCACCCGCGCACGCATTTGTGCGAAAACGCGTTTTAAGCATGCACATGCATCTTTTGGTAGACGCGGATGAAGTTTTCTGCAAAACCACAAGATGTGCATGCAAATGGTGCTTTTGGCAGAACGCGCACGTGGATTTCTACCAAACGACGTGCTAAGCATGCCGATGCTGCTCTTTTTAGCACCCGCGCACGCATTTGTGCGAAAACGCGTTTTAAGCATGCACATGCATCTTTTGGTAGACGCGGATGAAGTTTTCTGCAAAACCACAAGATGTGCATGCAAATGGTGCTTTTTGCAGAACGCGCTCGTGGATTTCTACCAAACGACGTGCTAAGCATGCCGATGCTGCTCTTTTTAGCACCCGCGCACGCATTTGTGCGAAAACGCGTTTTAAGCATGCACATGCATCTTTTGGTAGACGCGGATGAAGTTTTCTGCAAAACCACAAGATGTGCATGCAAATGGTGCTTTTTGCAGAACGCGCACGTGGATTTCTACCAAACGACGTGCTAAGCATGCCGATGCTGCTCTTTTTAGCACCCGCGCACGTATTTGTGCGAAAACGCGTTTTAAGCATGCACATGCATCTTTTGGTAGACGCGGATGAAGTTTTCTGCAAAACCACAAGATGTGCATGCAAATGGTGCTTTTGGCAGAACGCGCACGTGGATTTCTACCAAACGACGTGCTAAGCATGCCGATGCTGCTCTTTTTAGCACCCGCGCACGCATTTGTGCGAAAACGCGTTTTAAGCATGCACATGCATCTTTTGGTAGACGCGGATGAAGTTTTCTGCAAAACCACAAGATGTGCATGCAAATGGTGCTTTTTGCAGAACGCGCACGTGGATTTCTACCAAACGACGTGCTAAGCATGCCGATGCTGCTATTTTTAGCACCCGCGCACGCATTTGTGCGAAAACGCGTTTTAAGCATGCACATGCATTTTTTGGTAGACGCGGATGGTTTTCTGCAAAACCACAAGATGTGCATGCAAATGGTGCTTTTTGCAGAACGCGCTCGTGGATTTCTACCAAACGACGTGCAAAACATGCCGATGCTGCTCTTTTTAGCACCCGCGCACGCATTTGTGCGAAAACGCGTTTTAAGCATGCACATGCATCTTTTGGTAGACGCGGATGAAGTTTTCTGCAAAACCACAAGATGTGCATGCAAATGGTGCTTTTGGCAGAACGCGCACGTGGATGTCTATCAAACGACGTGCTAAGCATGCCGATGCTGCTCTTTTTAGCACCCGCGCACGCATTTGTGCGAAAACTCGTTTTAAGCATGCACATGCATCTTTTGGTAGACGCGGATGAAGTTTTCTGCAAAACCACAAGATGTGCATGCAAATGGTGCTTTTTGCAGAACGCGCTCGTGGATTTCTACCAAACGACGTGCAAAGCATGCCGATGCTGCTCTTTTTAGCACCCGCGCACGCATTTGTGCGAAAACGCGTTTTAAGCATGCACATGCATCTTTTGGTAGACGCGGATGAAGTTTTCTGCAAAACCACAAGATGTGCATGCAAATGGTGCTTTTTGCAGAACGCGCACGTGGATTTCTACCAAACGACGTGCTAAGCATGCCGATGCTGCTCTTTTTAGCACCCGCGCACGCATTTGTGCGAAAACGCGTTTTAAGCATGCACATGCATCTTTTGGTAGACGCGGATGAAGTTTTCTGCAAAACCACAAGATGTGCATGCAAATGGTGCTTTTTGCAGAACGCGCTCGTGGATTTCTACCAAACGACGTGCAAAGCATGCCGACGCTGCTCTTTTTAGCACCCGCGCACGCATTTGTGCGAAAACGCGTTTTAAGCATGCACATGCATCTTTTGGTAGACGCGGATGAAGTTTTCTGCAAAACCACAAGATGTGCATGCAAATGGTGCTTTTTGCAGAACGCGCACGTGGATTTCTACCAAACGACGTGCTAAGCATGCCGATGCTGCTCTTTTTAGCACCCGCGCACGGATTTGTGCGAAAACGCGTTTTAAGCATGCACATGCATCTTTTGGTAGACGCGGATGAAGTTTTCTGCAAAACCACAAGATGTGCATGCAAATGGTGCTTTTGGCAGAACGCGCACGTGGATTTCTACCAAACGACGTGCTAAGCATGCCGATGCTGCTCTTTTTAGCACCCGCGCACGCATTTGTGCGAAAACGCGTTTTAAGCATGCACATGCATCTTTTGGTAGACGCGGATGAAGTTTTCTGCAAAACCACAAGATGTGCATGCAAATGGTGCTTTTTGCAGAACGCGCTCGTGGATTTCTACCAAACGACGTGCTAAGCATGCCGATGCTGCTCTTTTTAGCACCCGCGCAAGCATTTGTGCGAAAACGCGTTTTAAGCATGCACATGCATCTTTTGGTAGACGCGGATGAAGTTTTCTGCAAAACCACAAGATGTGCATGCAAATGGTGCTTTTGGCAGAACGCGCACGTGGATTTCTACCAAACGACGTGCTAAGCATGCCGATGCTGCTCTTTTTAGCACCCGCGCACGCATTTGTGCGAAAACGCGTTTTAAGCATGCACATGCATCTTTTGGTAGACGCGGATGAAGTTTTCTGCAAAACCACAAGATGTGCATGCAAATGGTGCTTTTTGCAGAACGCGCTCGTGGATTTCTACCAAACGACGTGCTAAGCATGCCGATGCTGCTCTTTTTAGCACCCGCGCACGCATTTGTGCGAAAACGCGTTTTAAGCATGCACATGCATCTTTTGGTAGACGCGGATGAAGTTTTCTGCAAAACCACAAGATGTGCATGCAAATGGTGCTTTTTGCAGAACGCGCACGTGGATTTCTACCAAACGACGTGCTAAGCATGCCGATGCTGCTCTTTTTAGCACCCGCGCACGGATTTGTGCGAAAACGCGTTTTAAGCATGCACATGCATCTTTTGGTAGACGCGGATGAAGTTTTCTGCAAAACCACAAGATGTGCATGCAAATGGTGCTTTTGGCAGAACGCGCACGTGGATTTCTACCAAACGACGTGCTAAGCATGCCGATGCTGCTCTTTTTAGCACCCGCGCACGCATTTGTGCGAAAACGCGTTTTAAGCATGCACATGCATCTTTTGGTAGACGCGGATGAAGTTTTCTGCAAAACCACAAGATGTGCATGCAAATGGTGCTTTTTGCAGAACGCGCTCGTGGATTTCTACCAAACGACGTGCTAAGCATGCCGATGCTGCTCTTTTTAGCACCCGCGCAAGCATTTGTGCGAAAACGCGTTTTAAGCATGCACATGCATCTTTTGGTAGACGCGGATGAAGTTTTCTGCAAAACCACAAGATGTGCATGCAAATGGTGCTTTTGGCAGAACGCGCACGTGGATTTCTACCAAACGACGTGCTAAGCATGCCGATGCTGCTCTTTTTAGCACCCGCGCACGCATTTGTGCGAAAACGCGTTTTAAGCATGCACATGCATCTTTTGGTAGACGCGGATGAAGTTTTCTGCAAAACCACAAGATGTGCATGCAAATGGTGCTTTTTGCAGAACGCGCTCGTGGATTTCTACCAAACGACGTGCTAAGCATGCCGATGCTGCTCTTTTTAGCACCCGCGCACGCATTTGTGCGAAAACGCGTTTTAAGCATGCACATGCATCTTTTGGTAGACGCGGATGAAGTTTTCTGCAAAACCACAAGATGTGCATGCAAATGGTGCTTTTTGCAGAACGCGCACGTGGATTTCTACCAAACGACGTGCTAAGCATGCCGATGCTGCTCTTTTTAGCACCCGCGCACGGATTTGTGCGAAAACGCGTTTTAAGCATGCACATGCATCTTTTGGTAGACGCGGATGAAGTTTTCTGCAAAACCACAAGATGTCCATGCAAATGGTGCTTTTGGCAGAACGCGCACGTGGATTTCTACCAAACGACGTGCTAAGCATGCCGATGCTGCTCTTTTTAGCACCCGCGCACGCATTTGTGCGAAAACGCGTTTTAAGCATGCACATGCATCTTCTGGTAGACGCGGATGAAGTTTTCTGCAAAACCACAAGATGTGCATGCAAATGGTGCTTTTTGCAGAACGCGCTCGTGGATTTCTACCAAACGACGTGCTAAGCATGCCGATGCTGCTCTTTTTAGCACCCGCGCACGCATTTGTGCGAAAACGCGTTTTAAGCATGCACATGCATCTTTTGGTAGACGCGGATGAAGTTTTCTGCAAAACCACAAGATGTGCATGCAAATGGTGCTTTTGGCAGAACGCGCACGTGGATTTCTACCAAACGACGTGCTAAGCATGCCGATGCTGCTCTTTTTAGCACCCGCGCACGCATTTGTGCGAAAACGCGTTTTAAGCGTGCACATGCATCTTTTGGTAGACACGGATGAAGTTTTCTGCAAAACCACAAGATGTGCATGCAAATGGTGCTTTTTGCAGAACGCGCACGTGGATTTCTACCAAACGACGTGCTAAGCATGCCGATGCTGCTATTTTTAGCACCCGCGCACGCATTTGTGCGAAAACGCGTTTTAAGCATGCACATGCATCTTTGGTAGACGCGGATGGTTTTCTGCAAAACCACAAGATGTGCATGCAAATGGTGCTTTTTGCAGAACGCGCTCGTGGATTTCTACCAAACGACGTGCAAAGCATGCCGATGCTGCTCTTTTTAGCACCCGCGCACGCATTTGTGCGAAAACGCGTTTTAAGCATGCACATGCATCTTTTGGTAGACGCGGATGAAGTTTTCTGCAAAACCACAAGATGTGCATGCAAATGGTGCTTTTTGCAGAACGCGCACGTGGATTTCTACCAAACGACGTGCTAAGCATGCCGATGCTGCTCTTTTTAGCACCCGCGCACGGATTTGTGCGAAAACGCGTTTTAAGCATGCACATGCATCTTTTGGTAGACGCGGATGAAGTTTTCCGCAAAACCACAAGATGTGCATGCAAATGGTGCTTTTGGCAGAACGCGCACGTGGATTTCTACCAAACGACGTGCTAAGCATGCCGATGCTGCTCTTTTTAGCACCCGCGCACGCATTTGTGCGAAAACGCGTTTTAAGCATGCACATGCATCTTTTGGTAGACGCGGATGAAGTTTTCTGCAAAACCACAAGATGTGCATGCAAATGGTGCTTTTTGCAGAACGCGCACGTGGATGTCTATCAAACGACGTGCTAAGCATGCCGATGCTGCTCTTTTTAGCACCCGCGCACGCATTTGTGCGAAAACGCGTTTTAAGCATGCACATGCATCTTTTGGTAGACGCGGATGAAGTTTTCTGCAAAACCACAAGATGTGCATGCAAATGGTGCTTTTTGCAGAACGCGCACGTGGATTTCTACCAAACGACGTGCTAAGCATGCCGATGCTGCTCTTTTTAGCACCCGCGCACGGATTTGTGCGAAAACGCGTTTTAAGCATGCACATGCATCTTTTGGTAGACGCGGATGAAGTTTTCTGCAAAACCACAAGATGTGCATGCAAATGGTGCTTTTGGCAGAACGCGCACGTGGATTTCTACCAAACGACGTGCTAAGCATGCCGATGCTGCTCTTTTTAGCACCCGCGCACGCATTTGTGCGAAAACGCGTTTTAAGCATGCACATGCATCTTCTGGTAGACGCGGATGAAGTTTTCTGCAAAACCACAAGATGTGCATGCAAATGGTGCTTTTTGCAGAACGCGCTCGTGGATTTCTACCAAACGACGTGCTAAGCATGCCGATGCTGCTCTTTTTAGCACCCGCGCACGCATTTGTGCGAAAACGCGTTTTAAGCATGCACATGCATCTTTTGGTAGACGCGGATGAAGTTTTCTGCAAAACCACAAGATGTGCATGCAAATGGTGCTTTTGGCAGAACGCGCACGTGGATTTCTACCAAACGACGTGCTAAGCATGCCGATGCTGCTCTTTTTAGCACCCGCGCACGCATTTGTGCGAAAACGCGTTTTAAGCGTGCACATGCATCTTTTGGTAGACACGGATGAAGTTTTCTGCAAAACCACAAGATGTGCATGCAAATGGTGCTTTTTGCAGAACGCGCACGTGGATTTCTACCAAACGACGTGCTAAGCATGCCGATGCTGCTATTTTTAGCACCCGCGCACGCATTTGTGCGAAAACGCGTTTTAAGCATGCACATGCATCTTTGGTAGACGCGGATGGTTTTCTGCAAAACCACAAGATGTGCATGCAAATGGTGCTTTTTGCAGAACGCGCTCGTGGATTTCTACCAAACGACGTGCAAAGCATGCCGATGCTGCTCTTTTTAGCACCCGCGCACGCATTTGTGCGAAAACGCGTTTTAAGCATGCACATGCATCTTTTGGTAGACGCGGATGAAGTTTTCTGCAAAACCACAAGATGTGCATGCAAATGGTGCTTTTGGCAGAACGCGCACGTGGATTTCTACCAAACGACGTGCTAAGCATGCCGATGCTGCTCTTTTTAGCACCCGCGCACGCATTTGTGCGAAAACGCGTTTTAAGCATGCACATGCATCTTCTGGTAGACGCGGATGAAGTTTTCTGCAAAACCACAAGATGTGCATGCAAATGGTGCTTTTTGCAGAACGCGCTCGTGGATTTCTACCAAACGACGTGCTAAGCATGCCGATGCTGCTCTTTTTAGCACCCGCGCACGCATTTGTGCGAAAACGCGTTTTAAGCATGCACATGCATCTTTTGGTAGACGCGGATGAAGTTTTCTGCAAAACCACAAGATGTGCATGCAAAAGGTGCTTTTTGCAGAACGCGCACGTGGATTTCTACCAAACGACGTGCTAAGCATGCCGATGCTGCTCTTTTTAGCACCCGCGCACGGATTTGTGCGAAAACGCGTTTTAAGCATGCACATGCATCTTTTGGTAGACGCGGATGAAGTTTTCTGCAAAACCACAAGATGTGCATGCAAATGGTGCTTTTGGCAGAACGCGCACGTGGATTTCTACCAAACGACGTGCTAAGCATGCCGATGCTGCTCTTTTTAGCACCCGCACACGCATTTGTGCGAAAACGCGTTTTAAGCATGCACATGCATCTTTGGTAGACGCGGATGAAGTTTTCTGCAAAACCACAAGATGTGCATGCAAATGGTGCTTTTTGCAGAACGCGCACGTGGATTTCTACCAAACGACGTGCTAAGCATGCCGATGCTGCTCTTTTTAGCACCCGCGCATGCATTTGTGCGAAAACGCGTTTTAAGCATGCACATGCATCTTTTGGTAGACGCGGATGAAGTTTTCTGCAAAACCACAAGATGTGCATGCAAATGGTGCTTTTGGCAGAACGCGCACGTGGATTTCTACCAAACGACGTGCTAAGCATGCCGATGCTGCTCTTTTTAGCACCCGCGCACGCATTTGTGCGAAAACGCGTTTTAAGCATGCACATGCATCTTTTGGTAGACGCGGATGAAGTTTTCTGCAAAACCACAAGATGTGCATGCAAATGGTGCTTTTTGCAGAACGCGCTCGTGGATTTCTACCAAACGACGTGCTAAGCATGCCGATGCTGCTCTTTTTAGCACCCGCGCACGCATTTGTGCGAAAACGCGTTTTAAGCATGCACATGCATCTTTTGGTAGACGCGGATGAAGTTTTCTGCAAAACCACAAGATGTGCATGCAAATGGTGCTTTTTGCAGAACGCGCACGTGGATTTCTACCAAACGACGTGCTAAGCATGCCGATGCTGCTATTTTTAGCACCCGTGCACGCATTTGTGCGAAAACGCGTTTTAAGCATGCACATGCATCTTTTGGTAGACGCGGATGAAGTTTTCTGCAAAACCACAATATGTGCATGCAAATGGTGCTTTTTGCAGAACGCGCTCGTGGATTTCTACCAAACGACGTGCTAAGCATGCCGATGCTGCTCTTTTTAGCACCCGCGCACGCATTTGTGCGAAAACGCGTTTTAAGCATGCACATGCATCTTTTGGTAGACGCGGATGAAGTTTTCTGCAAAACCACAAGATGTGCATGCAAATGGTGCTTTTTGCAGAACGCGCACGTGGATTTCTACCAAACGACGTGCTAAGCATGCCGATGCTGCTATTTTTAGCACCCGCGCACGCATTTGTGCGAAAACGCGTTTTAAGCATGCACATGCATCTTTTGGTAGACGCGGATGAAGTTTTCTGCAAAACCACAAGATGTGCATGCAAATGGTGCTTTTTGCAGAACGCGCTCGTGGATTTCTACCAAACGACGTGCTAAGCATGCCGATGCTGCTCTTTTTAGCACCCGCGCACGGATTTGTGCGAAAACGCGTTTTAAGCATGCACATGCATCTTTTGGTAGACGCGGATGATCTGTCTCGCGTGTGTCACAAGATGTGCATGCAAATGGTGCTTTTGGCAGAACGCGCACGTGGATTTCTACCAAACGACGTGCTAAGCATGCCGATGCTGCTCTTTTTAGCACCCGCGCACGCATTTGTGCGAAAACGCGTTTTAAGCATGCACATGCATCTTTTGGTAGACGCGGATGAAGTTTTCTGCAAAACCACAAGATGTGCATGCAAATGGTGCTTTTTGCAGAACGCGCTCGTGGATTTCTACCAAACGACGTGCTAAGCATGCCGATGCTGCTCTTTTTAGCACCCGCGCACGCATTTGTGCGAAAACGCGTTTTAAGCATGCACATGCATCTTTTGGTAGACGCGGATGAAGTTTTCTGCAAAACCACAAGATGTGCATGCAAATGGTGCTTTTTGCAGAACGCGCACGTGGATTTCTACCAAACGACGTGCTAAGCATGCCGATGCTGCTATTTTTAGCACCCGTGCACGCATTTGTGCGAAAACGCGTTTTAAGCATGCACATGCATCTTTTGGTAGACGCGGATGAAGTTTTCTGCAAAACCACAAGATGTGCATGCAAATGGTGCTTTTTGCAGAACGCGCTCGTGGATTTCTACCAAACGACGTGCAAAGCATGCCGATGCTGCTCTTTTTAGCACCCGCGCACGCATTTGTGCGAAAACGCGTTTTAAGCATGCACATGCATCTTTTGGTAGACGCGGATGAAGTTTTCTGCAAAACCACAAGATGTGCATGCAAATGGTGCTTTTTGCAGAACGCGCTCGTGGATTTCTACCAAACGACGTGCTAAGCATGCCGATGCTGCTCTTTTTAGCACCCGCGCACGCATTTGTGCGAAAACGCGTTTTAAGCATGCACATGCATCTTTTGGTAGACGCGGATGAAGTTTTCTGCAAAACCACAAGATGTGCATGCAAATGGTGCTTTTTGCAGAACGCGCACGTGGATTTCTACCAAACGACGTGCTAAGCATGCCGATGCTGCTCTTTTTAGCACCCGCGCACGCATTTGTGCGAAAACGCGTTTTAAGCATGCACATGCATCTTTTGGTAGACGCGGATGAAGTTTTCTGCAAAACCACAAGATGTGCATGCAAATGGTGCTTTTTGCAGAACGCGCACGTGGATTTCTACCAAACGACGTGCTAAGCTTGCCGATGCTGCTCTTTTTAGCACCCGCGCACGGATTTGTGCGAAAACGCGTTTTAAGCATGCACATGCATCTTTTGGTAGACGCGGATGAAGTTTTCTGCAAAACCACAAGATGTGCATGCAAATGGTGCTTTTGGCAGAACGCGCACGTGGATTTCTACCAAACGACGTGCTAAGCATGCCGATGCTGCTCTTTTTAGCACCCGCGCACGCATTTGTGCGAAAACGCGTTTTAAGCATGCCCATGCATCTTTTGGTAGACGCGGATGAAGTTTTCTGCAAAACCACAAGACGTGCATGCAAATGGTGCTTTTTGCAGAACGCGCACGTGGATTTCTACCAAACGACGTGCTAAGCATGCCGATGCTGCTCTTTTTAGCACCCGCGCACGGATTTGTGCGAAAACGCGTTTTAAGCATGCACATGCATCTTTTGGTAGACGCGGATGAAGTTTTCTGCAAAACCACAAGATGTGCATGCAAATGGTGCTTTTGGCAGAAGCGCACGTGGATTTCTACCAAACGACGTGCTAAGCATGCCGATGCTGCTCTTTTTAGCACCCGCGCACGCATTTGTGCGAAAACGCGTTTTAAGCATGCACATGCATCTTTTGGTAGACGCGGATGAAGTTTTCTGCAAAACCACAAGATGTGCATGCAAATGGTGCTTTTTGCAGAACGCGCACGTGGATTTCTACCAAACGACGTGCTAAGCATGCCGATGCTGCTCTTTTTAGCACCCGCGCACGGATTTGTGCGAAAACGCGTTTTAAGCATGCACATGCATCTTTTGGTAGACGCGGATGAAGTTTTCTGCAAAACCACAAGATGTGCATGCAAATGGTGCTTTTGGCAGAACGCGCACGTGGATTTCTACCAAACGACGTGCTAAGCATGCCGATGCTGCTCTTTTTAGCACCCGCGCACGCATTTGTGCGAAAACGCGTTTTAAGCATGCACATGCATCTTTTGGTAGACGCGGATGAAGTTTTCTGCAAAACCACAAGATGTGCATGCAAATGGTGCTTTTTGCAGAACGCGCTCGTGGATTTCTACCAAACGACGTGCTAAGCATGCCGATGCTGCTCTTTTTAGCACCCGCGCACGCATTTGTGCGAAAACGCGTTTTAAGCATGCACATGCATCTTTTGGTAGACGCGGATGAAGTTTTCTGCAAAACCACAAGATGTGCATGCAAATGGTGCTTTTTGCAGAACGCGCACGTGGATTTCTACCAAACGACGTGCTAAGCATGCCGATGCTGCTATTTTTAGCACCCGTGCACGCATTTGTGCGAAAACGCGTTTTAAGCATGCACATGCATCTTTTGGTAGACGCGGATGAAGTTTTCTGCAAAACCACAAGATGTGCATGCAAATGGTGCTTTTTGCAGAACGCGCTCGTGGATTTCTACCAAACGACGTGCAAAGCATGCCGATGCTGCTCTTTTTAGCACCCGCGCACGCATTTGTGCGAAAACGCGTTTTAAGCATGCACATGCATCTTTTGGTAGACGCGGATGAAGTTTTCTGCAAAACCACAAGATGTGCATGCAAATGGTGCTTTTTGCAGAACGCGCTCGTGGATTTCTACCAAACGACGTGCTAAGCATGCCGATGCTGCTCTTTTTAGCACCCGCGCACGCATTTGTGCGAAAACGCGTTTTAAGCATGCACATGCATCTTTTGGTAGACGCGGATGAAGTTTTCTGCAAAACCACAAGATGTGCATGCAAATGGTGCTTTTTGCAGAACGCGCACGTGGATTTCTACCAAACGACGTGCTAAGCATGCCGATGCTGCTCTTTTTAGCACCCGCGCACGCATTTGTGCGAAAACGCGTTTTAAGCATGCACATGCATCATCTGTCTCGCGTGTG